>NW_028124318.1:0-49024 GCF_965194825.1 Balaenoptera physalus | reverse complement strand
TCGATTACATGCTACAATGTATATGAGCCTCAAAAACATTATGCTAAGTGAAGAAAGCCAGAAAGAGAAAGATACATATTGAATGATTCTATGTATATGAAATATGCAGATAGGCAAATTCATAGAGAAAGAAAGTTGATTAGTTATTGCCTGGACCGAGGGGACAGGAGAGATGCACAGTGACTACTTAATGGGTACAAGGTCACTTCAGGGGGTGATGAAAATGTTTGAAACTACTAGAAAGAGACAATGAAATGTACCCTGTAAAATGCTGTGGACTTTTGCATGGATTTCACCTCATTTGGGCAAAAAAAAAAAAAAAAAAGGCTCAGTAGCTATGTTAATTTCAGATGAAATAAATTCAGAAGAAAGAGTATTTCCAAGATAAGAGACGATTCATGGGGAAGATATAAAAACCATCAAGGCTGATATACTTAATATCTGTGTGTCCAAATATGTAATTAAAACATGACAGACTAAATAAGAAAACTAGATAAATGCACAGAGTAGGAGGTTTTAGTACTGCCAACTGAACAAAAGATAGGTCAAATATAGGCATATCGAGTGGTAAAGATAAGCAAATTCTAAGCACCGTTATCCATACCTTGACAGGACTGACATTTATAAAGCACCAAATCCGAAACCAAAATATGTGCATTCATTTAAAGATTTTTAAAACCCAGTCAATTTCAAAAGACTGAAATTAAGCTTAGAGTATGTTTCTGACTACAATACAATCACACTTGAAGTCAATAACAATAAAGTATTTTTGAACAAAATATTGAAAATTAAGAACACTCTTCTGAATAATCCACAGGCCAGAGAAGAAATCACAAGGAAAAGATGGAAAATATTGCTAACTGAATCATAATGGTAATACATATCAACATTTGTGGGGTGCAGGCAAAGCAGGACTAATAAAGAAATTCGTATCTTTAACCACCTCAGAGGAAGAAGAGAGGTTTAAAACCAAAGACTTCTGTTCTGTAGGGGAGCAAAAAATTTCCTTTCTTCCCTTCTAGGTTCTTTGGCTGGTCTAATAATTAAATGGACATAAAAGAAGTTAGCAGAGGAAAACAAATTTAATTACATATATACAGGAGCCCCATAAAAATAGACTCAATGGCAGTCAGGCACTTGAGGCTTATGGTTGCACAACACTGTGAATGTCCTTAATGCCATCCTGAGCTAAGGAAAGTAACAGGGATCTGGGGTTACAAAAGGCAATTCGCAGGAAGATGAGAAGAGCAGATGTTTGTAATGAGATATTTGCCCTACCGTGCAGATAAGTCTTTCAGATAAGAAAAAAGTTGACTCTGATAGTAGCTCTCTTTCTGGGCCAGGCCTCCCATTTATTTCTGGGCCAGACCCTCTGTCTAAATTCTTTGAGGCAGTTATGGGAGACAGAAGAAGCTTTTCTGGAGTCAGCTGGGTCTTGATTGCATTCAGCTCAAAATAATCCGCATGCCTAAGTGGTATGATTTGGGGTAGAATATTCTGCTCTCCTTCTGCATGGAGAGTTACTCATAATCACTAGTCACTTGGGAAATGCCTATCAAAAGCATGATGAGATGCCACTATACAGCCATTAGGATATCTATTATTTAAAAAGAAAGAAAAAAAAATACTAAGAAAGGAAAATAACATTTGCTGGGAAGACTGTGGAGAAATTGGAAACTTTGTGCACTGCTAGTGGGAATGTAAAATGGTATAGCTGCTACAGAAAACAGCATGGTAGTCCCATGAGAAGTTAGCCATAGAAATACCATTATAATCCAGCCATCTTACTTCTAGATGTATCCCCAAAAGCATTAAAAGCAGAGACTCAAACAGATACTTATGTGACCATGTGCATAGCAGCATGATTCACAATAGAGAAACGGTGGAAACAACCCAAGTGTCTTTGAATGGATAAAATGGATAATTGGTTCAGCTTTCAAAATAAAAGAATTTGAACGTAGACTATAACGTGGACGAACCTTGCAAACCTTTTGCTAAGTGAAATAAGCCAGACACAAAAAGACAAACATTATATGATTTCACATATACGAGGTGCATAGAATAGACAAAATCACAGGGACAGAAAGTACAATAGAAGTTACAGTGGGCTAACTTGCAGAGAATTTGGTGTGCTCATTTAATGAGTAAAGAGTTTCTGTTTAGGATGATGAAAAATTTTTGGAGATGGATGGTAGTGATGGTTGTAAAACATGGTGAATGTTCTTAATGCCACTGAACTGTACGCTTGAAAATGGCTAACTAATAATAGTTTTGTTAAGCATCACATGAAAAACAAGAAAATAGATAAAAAGAGGATTGAAACAGATAATTTTATTTTATGTATGTTTTACCACAACTAAGAAAAAAGAAGACCTCACTGAAGAGCATTCTGAGGAGACAAGAAAGTAAACATGTAAGAGTAACAGCAAAATTAATGAAAAAGGAAAGCTTCGAGAAAGTGTGAGGGGATGGATGAAATTAGTCCTACTACTTCTCAAGCACACTCCAAAGCCTGTATACCTGAACGTTTGGTAGTTACACATGAATAGACAGAAAGAAAGTAAAATGATGTAAACACTTTTTTAGTGGAACAGAATGAAAAGTGTAAAACTCCACCCAAATACATGTGCAAATTTCAAATCTCTGGGTGTAAAAGTGGACATTTTAATAATGGTACTAAGATAACTCAATTGCCATTTGAAAATATAATAAGAGCACATCACATGCATATTATACATACAAGGCCCTTAATGTTATTCATGATATAAGAAAAGGTCATGGAACCTCACTCAGAATAGGAGAACTTCAATTAAACACACACACACACACACACACACACACACACACACACACACACACTGAGATATGATTTCTCACTTATCCTACTGACAGAATTTCAAAAACATGACAACGTATGCATCCGGTGAGGCTGTGGGTGAACCGGCAGTCTCAAACACTGCTGATGGGAATGCAAAGTGGTGTGGGATTTACCAGCACTTGATACAAGTACACATGCATTTACTCTTTGACTTAGCAATCCTGCTTCCGGAAATTTACCCTGAAGATTCACCTCTACAACTTCCTATGGTTATTTAATACAGCATTATTTGTACAGGCCAGGAAGTACATGTGGTGAAAAAACAGAATGAGGAAGATGGCTCTCAACTCCCTGAACTGATTTAGAGTTATTACCAGGATACACACAGAGTGAAAAACACTGCAAGTGTATCCATACCTTTTGTGTAAGGAAGAAAGGAAATAAGAAGGCATGCATGAAGTTGCTTATTTTTGCCAAAGGACAAGCATGAATCACCAAGGAGTGCCTAATCATGGGTGAAAATGGACTCAAATGATCTCACCACAAATACTCTATTAGTTATAAAAGAAAAATACTAGCCTTAGCGAGGAACACTCAGTGGGCACCCCCTAAACCAAGTGACTGGCCAAGTGACATGGATTGCGAAGGATACATTAACACTTTTGTAATATTTGTGTCAAGAATTCATAACTGAATCTAATCTTGAGGAAACATCACACAAACCCAAACTGGGGGGCAATCTGCTATTGGGAAGGGGAAATTTTTCCTTTCCCATACAGCTATTTGGTTCTTTTGCCTGGTTGAATAATTTAAGTGATGTAAGACAAGTTACCATTCTGAACAAAGAAAAGAGATAGAGTCCTGGGGCTGCCATGGATAGGAGGGCCATTCCCAGGATGAGGACAAGAAAAGCAGATGTTTGGTGATTAGATGTTTGCCCTTTGTAGGGGTTCAGAAGGAACCTCCCCAAGATATGCCACTTTTGCATGGGGATTGTTTTGACCTGAAGGCAATCGAGACCCCGTGGGTACAAGAAAAAATGTCCCCCTCTCAACTACCTGGGAGAATTAAAATTGGGAACTGTTCCCAGAAAAAAGTTATTATTGGAGGTAAATTTTATCTAACTCGTCCTGATACAGGAAAGCTTTATCAAAAGTCCAGGCTCTCATTCAACTCGTGGAAAAAGAATTTTGGTGAGGAACACAGAGGGAAACGCACACACACTGCGGCTGAGGAGCGGAGAACAGAGAAGCAGTTTATTCAGGGCAGAAGCAAAAGGAAACAGAAAAGAGTGCCAGTGTCCTTGGGAGTGAGGGGCACCCTGCAGGGGTTTTGGATCTCCTTTTGTGTTATATTTAGCCCTTTGAATGGGTGGGGTCTTTTTGATCGAGGTGGAACATTCATTGAGGGTAGGGTTGAGGTGTGGCCTGGATTGCACCAGCTTGCATCCGTCTCCAGTCTTGCGCATTTATCTCTTCAACCCACCGGAACGTGCACTCTTAGAGCCGTTTTCCTTTACTGTTTGAGCGCCACACATGGAAGGTCGTACAGGGTCATCAGCAGCCTGTGCGTTTTTACTGTGCATGTTCCATGGTTTCCATGGTCTGAGTTTCTTGCTCAGATGCTACAAAATTTCTGTTTTAGATGCCATGCCTCCATGCATCATGACCTCATTAAGTGCAAAGCAAGGAGGTAGCTTTGCCTTCTACCTTAATTCCTGTACATGAGGAAGCTGTCCTTGGGCCCAGCCCTGTCTTTCCTGCCTCAGTCCCATGTGAATAGCAGTTAGAGATATTTGAATACGGATTAGACCATAGTAGAGCAAAGTTAACTTTGCTGAATTTAATTACTGAACTGTGGTCTTTTGTCTTGAAAAATGCAAACTAAAATATTGAGGGGTAAAGAATCATGATGTATGCAACTTATTGTGAAAAGTTTCCATGGAAAAATTTATAATATGTATACTCATGTAAAGAAAACATTAATGCAAATGCATCGACATGTTTACAATTTTTGAAACTAGTTAAGGGCACACAGCTTCTTTTTTTAGTTTGCGGTAGTCTTACAATTTTTCTGAAAGTTTGAAATTATTTCATATGGCAAAGTTTAAAAGTAATGAAATAAAATATATATTAATGATGCTAACAAGTTTATGGCAAATTATGGAAAGATGGTGTGTCTGTGTATGTGTAAAAATCAAAATTGAAAAGCAGCAAATTACAGGACAGAACACACAGTACGTAGGGTCATATATCTGTGTAATATGTTCATGAACACTTTTTATAACGGTATCTCTAGGGAACAGTTTTTTAAAGGATTCTCTTTTTATTCTGTAACATCAAATTCACATTTTAAAAAATTTTAAACATATATGTAATGTAATATTTGGAATGTGAAAAATGTCTTTGTGGTTCAGTGTTTTGCTTAACTACGAATGTAATTCTAACACTTAAACAATCCATATAAGAAAAACTTTATTATTTCCCCCTGCATCAAATTACAGCTGAGAGGCAAAGATTTTTTTAATGAATCATTCATCATTCATTTACTACAACACTTTTCATGAAAATTGGATTGACTTACATGTAAGACAATTTTTAATTAATACCAAAGCCTTAGATTTGAATTGTAGCAAAGAAAAACAAAAAACCTGATTTATTAAAGAAAAGGTTGACCTAAAAAGGACAGCAAAATCTTAGTTACACTTTGGATGAAAGTCTACATGTCAGTAAGCTCTATTTGCCTCATTTTCCTACAGGGAAATTGTGTTCTAAAAGTTTGGTTTTGAATTTGAGTTCAAATGTTCTTTTTTCTCAAGTAATTCACAATGATTTGTATATCCTACCATTATTTTCTTTTCTTTTTTTTAATAATGTCTTATTTATTTATTTATTTATTCATTTATTTATTGGCTGAGTTGGGTCTTTGTTGCTGCGCATGGGCTTTCTCTAATTGCAGTGAGTGCGGCCTACCCTTCACTGTGGTGCACGGGCTTCTCATTGTTATGGTTTCTCTTGTTGCAGAGCACGGGCTCTAGGCGTGCGGGCTGCAGCAGTTGTGGCTTGCAGGCTCCAGCGCTCAGGCTCAGTAGTTGTGGCGCATGAGCTTAGTTGCTCCTCGGCATGTGGGATCTTCCCCGACCACGGCTTAAAACCGCATCCCCTGCATTGGCAGGCAGATTTTTAACCACTGTGCCACCAGGGAAGACCTATCCTACCATTCTTAATTCACTTACCTTAGTGAATGCTTACTCAGCAAACCACCTATATTTCCATTATTGTTTCATCCAGAGGCACACAAGTGATTAAGCTTACAGTTACTTACTTTGAGCTTACTCTGAGAAAGGCACCGTATGCTCAGTTCAAAGGAGCCCAAACCCACTATCTCCTTGCACAATGTCACCGCCGTGACAGACTGAGAAACAAACATGAGTGGGAGGTGGTCTCCAAGGTGTTTGCAGCTACACAAAGAACAGAGAGGGCACAATTAAATTTGTGTGTCAATTGCCGTTGACTGAAAGTAATTTTCCACTAAAGAAATGGTTTTGGCATTGGCGAGGTGCATTTTATAGAAGCTATAACCTTAAAGTTAAATTACTTTCATGCTTGGAGACATTTTGGTGGACTTACTAAAAAAAGCTAGGGCTTCCCTGGTGGCGCAGTGGTTGAGAATCTGCCTGCTAATGCAGGCACACGGGTTCGAGCCCTGGTCTGGGAAGATCCCACATGCCGCGGAGCAACTCGGCCCGTGAGCCACAGTTACTGAGCCTGCGCGTCTGGAGCCTGTGCTCCGCAACAAGAGAGGCCGCGATGGTGAGAGGCCTGCGCACCGCGATGAAAAGTGGTCCCCACTTGCTGCAACTAGAGAAAGCCCTCACACAGAAACGAAGACCCAACACAGTCAAAAATAAATAAATAAATAAATAAATAAATAGCTAATTGAAATATCTCTGGGCTTGGAGAGGGGGAACCCCTGTCTTTTCTCCTGAAAAATATCTGTACAGGTTCGTGGTAAAAGCAAGTGTGAAAAAAATGCCTTTGTTATTAATAGGGATTGCCTTCTTTGAGAGTCCCCCCAACACGCCCCATATTTATTGTCTGCCAAGTTAGTGTGGATGTTGACACTAAATCCAAATAATCAAAGGATTAAGTAGATTCTAAGGTCCCTTAAATTTGAGAAAAACGTTTTCAATCATATTTATGATCAGAGTTTCACATGGCCACCACTAAGAACCAATTTAATGGTTCCTTTTTCAACATGTTGATGTGATGAAATAAAGAGATCTAAGGGGGGAAACAATTTGATTAATATCCTAGTGTTAAACAAGATTTGAAACTTTTCTGAATCTTCTTCAGAGTATTTTCATTGTGGAGCAAGAACAAATGTATTTCTTTCCATAATGAGTAAATGCCAAAAATTAATCGATTTCAAGTATTTTTTAATGTTTTTTTTTTTTTTTCTTTTTACTTAATGAAAAGGAGCTTTTTCATATCACAGCAAGGGAGAGCAAACTTGCACAGTCAAAAATTATTTTGGTTGACATTAAGAGAATTCAGGTTAGGCCCAATACCATAACATGCAACATCAACTCTAAATATTCTTATCTTTACTGTCTTTATTTCAGCAAACAAAATCCCTAAGTTTGGAAATGGGTTTAAATGTCCAGTGTTGGCTTTTGAACGGAACCTCTGTTCAACATTTCAAAACACTTAATCATACCAAATATTAATGGGGGGAAGCAAATTACCTTTGTCTAAAGGAAATTTCTCCTATCTCTATGACCAGCAGATTAAAGCCAGGTGCCTAGGGTACATCCAAGGGGACTTCAAGGCACTATTTTTACTGATGTCCTCACTTGAAAGGTTCATTTCCAAGGCCATTAAGAGAGACTTTTCTGGATCATCATGCTGCCAAGAGACTTATTTAGCTCTTAAAAAATTTATCTACATTTCAACAGAACAGAGAAAAAAAATTACAAGTTTTCTACAGGAAATACTCTAAGGAAAATGAGGGAAAAAAATTCCTTGCTCCATTTGACAATAAGGAAGAAGCAATTTTATTGTTCTGTAGTCTCACAAAAAGTTCCTGAACAAACATGAAGAACAACTTTAAATGCTACCCAACCGCAGCTTAGAACTCTTCCTTTTGTTTAAACATTATACTCCTGTCATTTTGTTAATCTCTCTGACTTAATCTACCCATTTTGCGTTGTCTCAATCAAAAAAAAAAGCAGCAGAATTTACTGATCATTTGAATCAGCATGGAGATTTTGAAGAACCACAATAAGATTAAAACAAAACAAGACGAAAAATGAGACCGAATATAGCCTAGAAATTCCAAGGAGGAAGAGCAATGAGGGAACACTTGCCCTAGTGGGAAATAAGGCATTAGGTTTATGACTATCCTAAATATCACTACACACCCTCACTTTTAAGGTTAGAATTTAAGCGACCAACAATTCCAAATTTTGCCACACATTCTGGTGAGCATGTATTGAAATCTGATACATTGCTGGTGGAAGTATGAAATAGTGCACACAGTCTGGAAATTCTTGGGAAGGTTCTCACAAAGTTAACACTACCACTCCCCCATGACCCAGAAATTTCACTCCAAGGTGTTGGTTCAGGTAAACTGTTTACTTGGAGACCTGAACTCCACTTTTCACAGCAAGTGTATTAATAAAACCCTCAAACTGAAAACAACTCAAACTTCCATCAACAACAGTTTTCATAAACTGCTGTAGATTCACACAGGCTTTAAGCTCAGTGAAATACGAATTGTGTGGTTCTGTTTATACGAAGTTCAAGCTCAGGCAAAACTAGTCTCTCATGATAGAAATTATGCCATTGATGGGGGGAACTGACTGCAAAATAACACAGGGAACCTAACTGAGATATAACTCAGGTGTAAGTGTTTCTTAAAGCTCATCAACCTGGAAATTTAAGACTCAGTGCATGACAGGTCACGTAGATTATACTTGCCTTTTTTTTTTTTTTTTTTAAATGTAACCCAATATGAGACAAAATATTAATTAAATTAATTAAAACATTATAATCCTCCTAAAAGATATCTGTACAGGTTGAGGGTATCATAAGAGAGCCAGAAGCAGATGTATGTACACATGGAAATTGGAGGGAATGATAAAGTGACATTTTGTATCACTGGTTCAATAGTTAATGAATGAATATCTATTCAAATAAATGAGTGATAGATATTTACATGACTCTTCCACTAAAATAGTTTTCTACACGGAGCAATTATTTTCATGGTAATAATGGCAGCGAGTGGCTAGTCCTTTACTAATGCCGACATCTCCTTTAAGTACCTTAAATACATGTAGTCATTGAATCTAATACACTTTAGCATATGTAGTCTTCAAACCATCCCAGTGAGGTCGGTTTTGTTGTTGTTGCTGTTACTATTGTCAACAACAATTTGGCACTTGCCATTGACATTTGCCAAGGGAAAACTGGCAGAAGAAGTCTTAAGATAGTTAGATATTTTCAGGAGAAGATTTTATGAGCCCAAATCTTGTATCTCCTCATATCTAGAAAAGCACTAAAATCCTTCATGGTGACAACTGATCCTTGTGACTAGCATTAACCTTCATGAGACTAGCAGAAAGCTTCTGCAAAAACAAATATGTGCTCGATTGTATGTACTCCCTCTTCACCAAAATCACATATATACTGACCTTCCACCCTACTTCTTTGGAGCAGTTTCTCAGAGCTATCTGAAATGCTGTCTCCGGGGCAATAGTCCTTATTTTGCCCCAAATAAAACTTGACTCATAACGCTCACATTGTACATTTTTTTTAAGTTGACAGCTTTATGGCAACCATGAAGAAGGGACCCAGAGTGGACTATTCTCCTTCACCTGAACTTTATGAGGAAACAGAAACTTGGTACCAGCAGCGGCCTCTTCTGCCCATCCGTCTCCTCGGAGAGCCCAGACAAATTTGGGTAAGTCTCTCCTTGTTCTTGGACCTCTTGTATTGGTTGATGATCCTGAGTTTTATTTGGTGGTGTATAGCAGGTATCTGCCCCCTCCCAGGTGAAAGTTACAGGGAGTGGGGGGTCCTGGTTGAAAGATACCAGGGAAATACCTACCCAGGTGAAAGACACTGGGTGGGGAGCCTGGTTGAAAGATACCACGGGAATACCCACTGAGTGGAAAGCTCTGGGTGGGGCTCAGTTGAAAGATACTGGGAATACCCACCCAAGTGAAAGATATTGGGGGCTGGGGCCTGGTTGAAAGATACCAGGGTTTGCTCAGCTGTAGGAGACTGAGTGGTCTTGGCTGAGTGCTTAGGTAAGAGGCTGATCTGATGCTTTTCCTCAGTTTGACTGCCTTAATAGAACTTGTTGGCATAAAAGTGAAGATATTACATGGGAGCTTTTTTTTGTCCTGAAGAAAAGGGACAAGATTTCTCCCGGTGGTTATGGCTTTCTCAGGCGACTGAGAAATTTACAGAAGTGGTGGAAACACCATCCTCATACTGCACAGTGGTCCCATAGAGAAGCCCACTCATTAATTAAAACACTTGCTCATCCAGGGGTCGCCGATAAGAATTGGCCATTCAGCGATCCGAGCACCTGCGGTGACCTTAGAACACCAAAGGGAGAAACTGAGAAACGTAAGAGGGCTGAAACGACTACCACACAATTTCACTAGTGTTTTTTATCCCTGACAAATTCAACTTTAAACTGGGAAATAGAGCCTCTCAAACACAGAAACAAGGGGTGACAGAAAGCCAGCCTCTGACTAATACCTCAGCCAGGTTTATGTACGTACAAAACCTCATACTTGCAAGTACCTACTTAATTGGGGAAATTATACTAAAGGAGATCTCAACCTAAAATGACAAAACTGGGGTTCTTTTGATATTCCAAAATTGACATTTTTGCATGCACAGTTAGAAATTGCCAGCCATAAGAATAAACAGACTGAATGGAATGCTTACTTTGATTGGTATCCAGAAGCTTCTGAAAGAGGAAATGATAGAGTAACTTCTTGAAACTATATCAGAACTAAAGAAGGCTACCAGCCCTCTGTCTCTGACTCTGTCTCTCCCTCTGGCCCTCCCACGGGTCCTCTTCTATCTGAACTGTGTGGCCCAGATGCTATCTCTTTCCCTCTTCCAGCTCTTCCACCTCCTGCTGCTCCCCTCTCCCCAGCAAAGGCGTATAAAGAGTCACAAGTGATTATAGCTCCCTTTAATGAGAAACCTATTACAGGGAGAGATGAACCATCCTCAGTGCTTACGTACACACCCTCGACCCAAACAGGACTTAGAGCCTTGCCTAAGGAATTTCCCGATCCAAGTCAGGATCCATGGGGATTTGCTAAGGAATTTTAATCAACCATCCAGACCTATGAGCCCGGGTTTTCAGACCTATATCTATTAATACAGCTATTAGTTCTGAAAGCAAAGAAAGGGAATGGGTAGAGAAGGCAAGATGGAAATGCTCCTTAATGGATTTGGAATTACATACTCCAGAGGCTCACACTGAATGCAAGGAATTAGCTCAGAAATTACTCGAAATTAGCCCAGAGCTTTTTCCAAAAACCGTACACTGGACAGAGATTCAACAGTGCAAGCAAAGATCGGATGAATCTATTCTGGATTACTATGAAAGGTTTGAAGGAAAAAAAAGAAAACTTTTAAGCAATGCTCTGGCTCAACCCCTGAATCATTCTCTAACCACCAAAATGATAGTCTGCTTAACTCTGCCTTTTTAGAAGGCTTAGATGAGAATTTGGCTACTCTGGTCCGAAGACACAATCTAGGTTGGTCTACTCTACATACAAATGCCCTTGTTACACTGGCTGACCAAATTCAAGACCATAAAAAAAAAGCAAGCAAGCAAACAAGAAAGGAAGAAAGGAAGGAAGGAAGGAAGGAAGGAAGGAAGGAAGGAAGGAAGGAAGGAAGGAAGGAAGAAAGAAAGAAAGAAAGAAAGAAAGAAAGAAAGAAAGAAAGAAAGAAAGAAAGAAAGAAAGAAAGAAAGGAAAGAAAGAAAGAAAGAAAAAGAAAGAAAAAAGAAAAGAAAGGAAGAAAGAAAGGAAGAGAAAGAAAGAAAGAAGAAAGAAAAGGGGGGTACCTATGAAAATATGAACCAATTGTGCCAATTAAGTGTACAATGCCAGCTGAAGGTTAACTGACCGCTGTTTAATTCCCAAGTGGTAGAGAATGGTAGCTTGAACGGAAAACAAAAAACAAAACAAACTTTAGAATTCTGATCCTGAGGGAATAAGTCCTACTTGGATAACCTGAGTTTCTCTCCCTGTGCCTTGAGACCAGAGCTCTCAGGATCACTTTTCTTATCTAGATCATCTCTAAATTCCTGAGACTGAGAAAAAAAAAAAAAAGAAGAGAGAGGTGGGGGGGAAAGGAAAAAAATTCTTTAAAAAATTTAACTTATTCCAACTGTTACTTAAAATTGGTGAGTCTTATGATATCTGATTCATGATTGGTGAGTCTTATGATATCTGATTCATGACTAAGTTTAGAAAAGGAAGCTATGTGATCTCTCGTTTTGTCTGTCTGCATGTTTATATGTGCATTATCTTTGTTTTTACCTTCGGATGGTATTCTTACTGAGTCCAAGCTCGTTCTGCTCACCGCAAAAGAGGCCAATAAATTGGGAGACGAGGTGTTGAGGCAAGGAATGCAACTTTATTCGGAAAGCCAGCAGACCAAGAAGATGGCTGACTAATGTCGCTAAATAGCCATCTTATCGGAATTTGGATGCCAGTTTCTTTTATGGAACAGAGAGGAGGAGGAGGTGAGGAAGTAAAGTAAAAAGACCATAGTCTTGCAAATATCTCCTGGAATGGCCAGCCTCGGGGAGGGGATGTGTTAATTTCTTCTTTCTTGCAGCCATCCGCAGGTGGACAGGGTCTGGATGTTTCCCTGAACAAAGGTACTTTGGTTTAACATTCAGGCAGAGGGGAGGGTTCCCCAGGGCAGACCACTGTGTATAGACATTATCCTTTTAGTGAACAAAAGCAATGGGAAGCAAAGGTTAAAGTAAAAGAAACACATCCAATATGGAACCAGAATTAGTTCTTCCCTGTTACAGCATTATCAAAAATTAATTTGTAAGTGAGCTCTACTTAACTGGATTAAAGGAAAGTAAGCACTTATATAAATTCTCACACACACAAAAAAATCCCAATATAAACAGAAGTTAACTGGCCAGAATTAATTTCAGTTTCGTGTGAGCTCGGAACTCGTCAGTATTAAATTAATACCTAGTATTAATGTTTGTTTATTGAACTAATTAATACAGACACATCTTTAGAGTCATCAACATTAAGTATAATACTTTCATTGTGCCTCGGTTTAATATAAGCTAAATAAAATCTTGTTATATCTGTTACAAATTTGTCAGCAAGGAAAGTAACTTGATGTGAAGAAACTTCTAAGGAAAGAAAATATAAATGAGATAATAGCTTTTAGATAAACTGTATTAAGAATAATCATGCTTTAAGAATATCTATTCAAAATAGTCTCTCCAGATTCTGGTAACCTGAAATTCTAGAGTTGTGCTAAATTAAGTTAAGTGATGGAAGCTTATTGCATAGCTAGGTCATTCCCAAATAAAATAAGATACCGAAACATTAATTACTGAACATTGGCTTCCTTTTGCAGAGAAACAAAAGGTATTTAGGACTGTTAATGAATATGTTTGGTGCCACATTCTCTAAAGAAAGCAAATGTTTTTAGAAAATATCACTTGCATTTATGTTCACCAATCTGCAGAACAGTTCATAATTGCTTACTTCTTAGTTTTCACAAGAAATTAAGCTTTTAAGGGCTGAGGATTTTAATTTAAACATGTAATTAAAGCAAATAGAAATAATAAAGGAAACATTTCAGTCTACAGTAGGAAAGTAGGATGTGTGTTGTCAGTAAAGAAGATACGAGGAATGGAATTGCATTTTATTAAGGGAAAAGGAATACAGGTGGCTGTTTCTGAAAGGGAAAACAAAGTGATGGATACAGAAAGTGAGGAAAGTTTTGTGGAAAGTGGACTCCAAGAAAAGTATTTTGTACATGGCCAGGACTGACTAAGGTTAAAATAAATTTAATTGAGATAATGAATTTTAAAAGCAAGTGAGCACAAAACTTGAATTTGATTTTTCTCTCTCTTAAGAGGACAAGATTTCTAAAAATGTTGAACTGCCTTTGAGAACAGATTTCAAGTTTCTTTACCTTTTAAGTGATCTGTTCTGTATTTGCCTTTGAAATCTTTTATTGTTACTTTGGCTAAGTGAATATTGTTTCAGAGTGACCTGTGATCGTCTCTGACTGAGTGTTCTAAACCCTTTTTGATTTGGGGTTTTTCTTTTGACAAAACTTTCTAAATCAAATTCTAATGAAGTCCTCTTGACATCTAGCTAACTCTGGGGTGCTTCAAAGGGGCCCTGAACCATCCCAAAGAGAGATTTTAAACTAATTAGGTTCATTTGGTAATTTAAATTACATGGGAAGTATTGTCAAATGAGTAATAAATATTCTTAGGTTATATTGTATGGTAAATGTTACTAATATAGATATTCTAGAATGCATATGGACTTCCTAAAATTCTGATGTGTCCTGGTAAAATGTTATCAGTCATAATTCTAGTTATTATCTACAAATGTTGTATGTCACAGCAGTAACCAAGTTTCTATGTCAGTTGCATTGCAGTCAGATTTAAACGTGCCTTCTTAAGTCTTTTGTCATTATAGACAGTTATGTTTTTATTCTGATGCCTTTGCAAAAATGCTTCCTCTTCAAGAAGATTTATAAAAAGGACTTTTGGATAAATACAAGTTTCTGACTTTCAGACCATAATGCTGAACTGGGTAAGAAATTATAGAATCCAAATGAGAAACCTAATGGCCTCATAAACTGTTAACAAAAAGAGTTAGTTACAGAAGACTGAGTGAACTGGTGAATATGGTTATACTTTTTATGGTTTCTATCTGAAAAATTACTGGTTTAAATCTGTGTTTTCCAGGTATAAGGAAACTTTTCCCTTAAACTAATTATGACTTACAGTAATTTGGTAAATTATACCTTTGTAAGCAGAATTGAAACATTTATCATTTTTCTCTATCTGCTCCCTCCACAGATTGTAAACTCTGGTTCCCAGCAGCTTTATCAGGTAAATTAAAAAGGCCACTCATTAACAGGTACAGAAAGCTCGAGGCATTTGGGGGACCATAAAGAAGGAGGAATTCACCTAGATCTGTTAGGCGAAATCTGTGATAAGCCCTCGGCGTGATTTTCCGAGCCCTCAGAGGTCTTTTAAAAGTTCAGTCTGAGACTCCATATAAAAGTTTCAGCAAAGCAAAAGGCCTATATGATCAAGTACAGTTACATAAATTATCAGGCCAAGGTTTTGAGACCAGAATTATTTTTGCAAACAAGTTAGTCTTAATTTGGTTATATTTGGTAGAAATGAGGGTAATTTCAGAAAGAAAAGCTGTTTCAGTGAATGTTAAATCCTAGTCTTGTTAGTGGAGGTCTTTATTTACTAAGACTCACTTCCCAGATAATTCCTTGCTGTTACGTTATATGGATGTAAAGTTTACTTGAATTATTAAAAGGACAGTCTAAGTTGTTTCTGAAGCTTATCTCAGTAATCTGTCTTTAGATGAAGATCAGATGCCCCACAACCTCCAACCAGGGGATTATGCATACTGGAAATGACATAATTTAGAGGACTATCTCCAATCTAGATGCAAGTACTCTTATCAGGTACTCTTTTCTATCTCATGCACAGGGAAACTGAAGGGAATTGACTCTTGGATTAATTTCCAATTACAAAGGGCCCCTGCACCGGACTGGTCTATAGAGAGGAGTGCTGACCTCAAACTCGCCTTAAAATGATGCTCAAACAGAGGAAACTACACTCATGCCAGGACGAGGAGAAGATGACATCAGAGGTAGATAGCTAGCCCAAGATGCTGGACCTGACTTGTATGACCATTTATAATGTTTTCTTGACTTCTTGGACCTTTGCATGTGAATCAGATGTTTTCCTATAATGGACATGATCCTCTATGCTGGTTTTAAAAATCAATCCAGTTGTTGGGTTTGTGACCAATTACCTGCATCTACTACTGCTGGATTACCGTGGTGGATTTCTCCACTCCAAGGTTCTAATTAGATGGCCCTTAGGACATTTATTTTAGAAGAAAGAAAGTTCAGTCCTGTTCAGGCTACTCTTGATGTTACTAGATGGAATCCCCTTACCTAACCAATTAACAACACCCGCTCTGACCCTGGCCATCAAAAGGACTTTTGCTCTAAAGTAACTCAAGCTCAGTCAGAGCAACAGCAACATTTCAGCCAAGGAATAAAACCTCCCACAATTATGGGATGGATTTATGTGGTTAACACCCAGCTATGGTCATTTGAGTTTTAAGCCCTCCCCACCCCGTCCCCCCCTTATCTTGGGAACAATGAAATTATACTAAGGATAACCAGCCTACTAACAGTAGGAAATTGGGCTGAGAGCCTTATGGACAGTGCCAATATGTCATTTCCCTGAAAGATAAGGTCTGGTACAGAACAGACTAAGTCAGATGACCTGAGGATATACTGGGCTGCACCTAATGGAAGTTCTTGGCTTAATTCTCACTTATGACTTTAATAATGCTGCTAGCCATCTTATTTGTATTTTGCCTGTTTTATAAGATTGTTGTTTTTTGCATTACCAAGTGTGTGACTGAGCCTGTGACAAAAAAATATAGTTTTATATGAGATCAATGATTGTAATACTGTGGTTCTAGATAGGGGACGATACAACAAGAGGGAATTTTCCTGGAGCATAACAGACTAGTAAGACAGGTGGTCCAGAGTCCTTAGTTGCTATCAAAAGACCTAGTCCAGTAATAGCACATTGGGTGGCCTATCAGCAAAACCTTTACCAGACCTAGGAATGAGCCTTCCTATCACTGTGGGACAATATGGTCATGAAATGCCTCTCAAAGCATGGTTGTATTTATGACCATGAGGGGGCCCTGTCAGCTACAAACTGGCACTTGCCATCTACCTCTACAAGGATTGAATCATGTGCTCTGCAGCTGCTGACCTTCCCCACCCCCTGAAAGGAGTTCAGGGTGGAGAGCTGAAATGAGGCCCTCTGTGCTCTGGGAAAAACAGGCAGAACACGTCTTCGGATAGTTAGATATTTTCAGCAGATGACTTAGTGAGCCCAATTCTTGTATCTCCTCGTATCTAGAAAAACACTAAAATCCTTCATGGTGACAACTGCTCCTCGTGACTAGCAGAAGCCTTCTGCAAAAAAAAAATATGTGCTTGATTTCATGTACTCCCCCTTCACCAAAATCACATATATACTGACCTTCCCCCCTATCTCTTTGTAGCAGTTTCTCAGAACTATCTGAAATGCTGTCTCCCAGGCCAGAGTCCTCATTTTGCCCCAAATAAAACTTGATTCACAACTCTCATGTTCTGCACTTTTATTAAGTTGACACTATTATTGGGATAATTATTATTATTATTACCCGTTAGTTCGTTACTAGTGCTGACCTCCTTTCTAAGTACTTTGTTACGTTTGCTCATTCAATCCTATACACTGTATACAATTTCAAGAAAATTGAAGTGGAAATAATCTTGTTCAGGCTTTGCAGGCAATACTAGGCCCCTGACCAATGCGTGATATTGCCTGGACTACATGCTTGCTCATAAGCCCCCAAAGCAAGTCTGGTGGCCCTTAAGATAAAGAAAGGGAGTGCGTCTTGGAATTCCTTGAGCCCTGAGAACCTGGCCAGTTCCCCAGGGTCTGGAAAATATTGTGACTCACAAGGTAAAGCAAACAGCATTCTTGAAGAGACTCAGGGCTGCATATTTGCACGTAAACTGATGGTATCAGTTTGCGGCCTGGTATTATAAGCGGGACTCCCCTAAACTGAAATTTGAAGTCTCACCCATGGAGTGAACGCACTGCTTGGGACCTTTCCCAGCTGGGACACCAGATTGCTGTTTCTGGGACTTACCAGCACTGTTTGAGTCTGGATGTAGATGTCAGCCCAATTTGGGGATGTAAATGCTTTAACTTCTCTCTCTCTCTCATTTATATTTCTTTCTTTTTTTGATGATTTCTTATTAAAATTGAGCTAAAACTGTTCATTTGTGTGATGAGTGGTGTTTTTTGTTAACAAATCCTTTGAGGCTAAAACGAAAGTAAAACTTTTGGCGAAACACACCCTTCACATATTTACTCTTCACAGCCTCCCAGAAAGCTAAGTTATGTTGTTCTTGTTATTTTATTATTACTACTGCTAATCACTCCTTAGTAATGTCTGCTTCTGTACTTTATACACAAGTGGTTTATATACACTTACTATTTGGATCCTTATATACCTTCACATATTTAGTCTTCTCAGCATCCCAAGGTAGCTTTGTTGTTGTTGTTGTTGTTGCATTTTTAGTATTATTAATAATTATTATTACTAGTAAGTTCTTTCCTAATATCAACCACTCTTCTAGGTACATTATATACACTCACTCATTGAATCCTTATATGCCTTAACATAGTTAGTCTTTGTAATGTAGTCTGATGTCAGGGAGCCTGATTCCTCCAGCTCCATTTTTCTTTCTCAAGATTGCTTTGGGAATTCGGGGTTCTAATGGATAAAGAAGATGTGGCCCATATATACAATGGAATATTGCTCAGCCATAAAAAGAAACAAAACTGAGTTATTTGTAGTGAAGTGGATGGACATAGAGTCTATCATACAGAGTGAAGTAAGTCAGAAAGGGAAAAACAAATACCATGTGCTAACACATATATATATGAAATTAAAAAAGAAAAAATGGTTCTGATGAGCCTAGGGGCTGGACAGGAATAAAGACACAGATGTAGAGAATGGACTTGAGGACACGGGAAGTGGGGAAGAGTAAGCTGGGACAAAGGGAGAGGGTGGCATGGACATATATACCCGACCAAATGTAAAATAGATAGCTAGTGGGAAGCAACCACATGGCACAGGGAGATCAGCTCGGTGCTTTGTGACCACCTAGAAGGGCGGGATAAGGAGTGTGGGAGGGAGATGCAAGAGGGATGGAATATGGGGATATATGTATATGTATAGCTGATTCACTTTGTTATACATCAGACAGTAACCCACCATTGTAAAGCAATTATACTCCAATAGAGATGTTAAAAAAAAAAACAAAACATAGATAGTCTTAACAGTCTTAGTCATCCCAGTGAGGTGGATTTTTTTGTTATTTTATAATTATTTGTATTATTATTACTCATTTGTTCTTTACTAATGCTGACCACTGTTCTAAGTAATCTATTTACATTTACACACTGAATCCTTATACACCTGAACTTACTTAGTCTTCATAGCATCCAAGTGAGGTAGGTTTTTTTGTTGTTATTTTTAAATTTTTATTATTAATAATAATAACTTATTAACATATTGAGTCTTCCTAACAACCCACTGAGGTAGATGGTTTTTGCCATTGTTTTTCTTTTCTTCCTTTTTAACATCTTTGTTGGAGTATAGTTGCTTTAAAATGTTGTGTTAGTTTCTGCTGTTTAACAAAGTGAATCAGCTATATATATACATATATCCCCATATCCCCTCCATCTTGTGTCTCCCTCCCACCCTCCCTATCCCACCCCTCTAGGTGGTCACAAAGCACCGAGCTGTTCTCCCCATGTGATGTAGCGTGTCCTCAAGTCCATTATCAACATCTGTGTCTTTATTTCTGTCCTGCCCCTAGGTTCATCAGAAACTTTTTTTTTTTTTTTAAGGTTCCATATATACGTGTTAGCATATGGTAATTGTTTTTCTCTTTCTGACTTACTTCACTCTGTATGACAGACTAAAGGTCTATCCACCTCACTACAAATAACTCAATTTCGTTTCTTTTTATGGCTGAGTAATATTCCATTGTATATAAGGGCTACATCTTCTTTATCCATTCCTCTGTCGATGAAAACTTAGGTTGCTTCCATGTCCTGGCTATTATAAATAGTGTTGCGATGAACATTGTGGTACATGACTCTTTTTGAATTATGGATTTCTCAGGGTATATGCCCAGTAGTGGGATTGCTGTGTCGTACGTAGTTCTATTTTTAGTTTTTTAAGGAAACTCCACAGTGTCCTCCATAGTGGTTGTATCAATTTACATTCCCACCAACAGTGCAAGAGGGTTCCATTTTCACCACACCCTCTCCAGCATTTATTGTTTCTAGATTTCTGATGATGGCCATTTGGACCGGTGTGAGGTGATACCATTGCAGTTTTGATTTGCATTTCTTTATGATTAGCGATGTTAAACATCCTTTCATGTGTTTGTTGGCAATCTGTATATCTTCTTTGGAGAAATGTCTATTTACCTCTTCTGCCCATTTTTGGATTGGATTGCTTGTTTTCTGATATTGAGCTGCATGAGCTTCTTGTATATTTTGGAGATTAATCCTTTGTCAGTTGCTTCATTTGCAAATATTTTCTCCCGTTCTGAAGGTTGCCTTTTCGTGTTGTTTAGGGTTTCCTTTGCTGTGCAAAAGCTTCTAAGTTTCATTAGGTGCCATTTGTTTATTTTTGTTTTTATTTCCATTTCTCAAGGCGGTGGATCAAAAAGGACCTTGCTGTGATTTATGTCAAAGGGTGTTCTTCCTATGTTTTTCGCTACGAGTTGTATAGTGTCTGATCTTACATTTAAGTCTTTGTTCCACCTTAAGTTTATTTTTCTGTATGGTGTTAGAAAGTGTTCTAATTTCATTATTTTACACATAGCTGTCCCGTTTTCCCAACACCACTTACTGAAGATGCCCTCTTTTCTCCAAGGTATATTCTTGCCGCCTTTATCAAAGATAAGGTGACCATATGTGTGTGGGTTTATCTCCTGGCTTTCTATCCTGTTCCATTGATCTATATTTCTGTTTTTGTGCCAGTACCATAATGTCTGGATTACTGTAGCTTTGTAGTATTGTCTGAAATCAGGGAACCTGATTCCTCCAGGTCCGTTTTTCTTTCTCAAGATTGCTTTGGCTATTCAAGGTCTTTTGTGTTTCCATACAAATTGTGAATTTTACTGTTCTAGTTCTGTGAAAAATGTCATTGGTACTTTGAGAGGGATTTCACTGAATCTGTAGATTGCTTTGGGAAGTATGGTCATTTTCACAATGTTGATTCTTCCAATCCAAGAACATGGTATATCTCTCCATCTGTTGGTATCATCTTTAATTTCTTTCATCAGTGTCTTATAGTTTTCTGCATACAGGTCATTTTTCTCCTTAGGTAAGTTTATTCCTAGGTATTTTAATCTTTTTGTAGTGATAGTAAATATGAGTGTTTCCTTAATTTCTCTTTCATATTTTTCATCATTACTGTATAGGAATGCAAGAGATTTCTGTGCATTGATTTTGTATCCTGCTACGTTACCAATTTCATTGATTAGTTCTAGTAGTTTTCTGGTAGCATCTTTAGGATAGTCTATGTATAATATCATGTTATCTGCAAACAGTGACAGCTTTATTCCTTCGTTTCTGATTTGGAGTCCTTTTATTTCTTTTTCTCCTCTGATTGTTGTGGCTAAAACTTCCAAAACTATGTTGAATAATAGCGGTGAGAGTGGACAACCTTGTCTTGTTCCTGATCTTAGTGGCAATTGTCTCAGTTTTTCACCACTGAGGATGATGTTGGCTGTGGGTTTGTCATATATGGCCTTTATTATGGTGAGGTAAGTTCCTTCTATGCCTACTTTCTAGAGAGTTTTTAATCATAAATCAGTGTTGAATTTTGTTGAAAGCTTTTTCTGCATCTCTGGAGATTATCATATTGTTTTCATACTTCAGTTTGTTAATATGGTGTATCAAAGTGATTGATTTCCATATATTGAAGAATCCTGGCATTGCTGAAATCAACCCCACTTGATCATGGTGTATGGTCCCTTTAATGTGCTATTGGCGTCTGTTTGCTAGTATTTTGTTGAGGATTTTTGCCTCTGTGTTCATCAGTGATATTGGTCTGCAGTTTTCCTCTTTTTGTGACATCTTTGTCTGGTTTTGGTATCAGAGTGATGGTGGCCTTGTAGAATGAGTTTGGGAGTGTTCCTCTCTCTGCTATAGTTTGGAAGAGTTTGAGAAGGATACGTGTTAGCTCCTCTCTGAATGTTTGATAGAATTCCCCTGTGAAACCGTCTGGTCCTGGGCTTTTGTTTGTTGGAAGATTTTTAATCACAGTTTCAATTTCAGTGCTTGTGATTGGTCTGTTTACATTTTCTATATCTTCCTGGTTCAGTCTCGGAAGGTTGTGCTTTTCAAAGAATTTGTCCATTTCTTCCAGGTTGTCCATTTTATTGGCATATAGTTGTTTGTAGTAATCCCTCATGAGTCTTCGTATTTGTGAAGTTTCACTTGTTACTTCTTTTTCATTTCTAATTCTGTTGATTTGGGTCTTCTCCCTTTTCTTCTTGATGAGTCTGACTAGTGGTTTATCAAATTTTTTATCTTCTCAAAGAACCAGCTCTTAGTTTTATTGACCTTTGCTATTGTTTCCTTCATTTCTTTTTCATTGATTACTGATTTATGATTTCTTTCCTTCTGCTAACTTTGGGGTTTTTTGGTTTTTGTTTTTGTTTTCCCTCTTTCTCTAATTGCTTTAGGTGTAAGGTTAGGTTGTTTATTTGAGATGTTTCTTGTTTCTTGAGGTAGGATTGTATTGCTATACACTTCCCTCTTGGAGCTGCTTTTGCTGCATCCCATAGGTTTTGGGTCATCGTGTTTCCATTGTCATTTGTTTCTAGGTATTTTTGATTTCCTCTTTGATTTCTTCAGTGATCTCTTGGTTATTTAGTAGTGTATTATTTAGCCTCCATGTGTTTGTAATTTTTTTTACAGTTTTTATTCTGTGATTGATATCTAGTCTCATAGTGTTGTGGTTGGAAAAAATACTTGATGCGAGTTCAATTTTCTTAAGTTTACCAAGGCTTGATTTGTGACCCAAGGTATGATCTGTCCTGGAGAATGTTCCATGAACACTTGAGAAAAAAGCGTAGTCTGGTGTTTTTGGATGGAATGTCCTATAAATATCAATTAAGTCCGCCTTGTTTAAGGTGTCATTTCAAGCTTGTGTTTCCTTATTTATTTCCATTTTGGATGATCTGTCCGTTGGTGAAGGTGGGGTTTTAAAATGCCCTACTATTATTGTTTTACTGTCGATTTTGTCTTTTATGGCTGTTAGCATTTGCCTTATGTATTGTGGTGCTCCTATGTTGGGTGAAAAAATATTTACAATTGTCATATCTTCTTCTTGGTTTGATTCGTTGATCATTATGTAGTGTCCTGCTTTGTCTCTTGTAATAGTCCTTATTGTAAAGTCTATTTTGTCTGGTATGAGAATTGCTACTGCAGCTTTCTTTTGATTTCCATTTGCATGGAATAACTTTTTCCATCCCTGCACTTTCAGTCTGTATGTGTCCCTAGGTCTGAAGTGGGTCTCTTGTAGACAGCATATATACAGGTCTTTTTTTTTTTTTTTTTTTTTTTTTTGTATCCCTTCAGCTAGTCTGTGTCTTTTGGTTGGACCATTTAACCCGTTTACCTTTAAGGTAATTATCGATATGTATGTTCTTATTACAATTTTCTTAATTGTTTTGGGTTTTCTTTTGTCAGTCTTGTCCTTCTCTTGTGTTTCCTGCCTAGAGAAGTTCCTTGAGCATTTGTTGTAAAGCTGGTTTGGTGGTGCTGAATTCTCTTAACTTTTGCTTGTCGGTAAAGGTTTTAATTTCTCTGTTGAATCTGAGTGATATCCTTGCTGGGTAGAGTAATCTTGGTTGTAGGTTTTTGCCTTGCATCACTTTAAATATGTCCTGCCACTCCCTTCTGGCTTGCCAAGTTTCTGCTGAAACTTTCCGATCAGCTCTTACCCTCATGGGGTTTCCCTGGTATGCTATCTCTTGCTTTTCCCTTGCTACTTTTTTCTTTGTGTTTAATTTTTGGTAGTCTGATTAATTTGTGTCTTGGCATGTTTCTCCTTGGGTTTATCCTGTAAGGGACTCTCTGCCTTTCCTGGACTTTATTGACTATTTCCTTTCCCATGTTAGGGAAGTTTTCAACTATAATCTCTTCAAATATTTTCTCAGACCCTTTCTCTTTCTCTTCTTCTTCTGGGACCCCTATAATTCGAATGTTGGTGCATATAATGTTGTCCCAGAGTTCTCTGAAACTGTCCTCAATTCTTTTCATTCTGTTTCCTTTATTCCGCTCTGTGGTAGTTATCTCCACTATTTCATGTTCCAGGTCACTTAACTGTTCTTCTGCTTCAGTGATTCTGCTATTGATTCCTTCTAGAGAATTTTAAATTTTATTTATTGTGTTGTTCATCATTATTTGTTTGCTCTTTAGATCTTCTAGCTAATTGTTAAAAGTTTCTTGTATTTTCTCCATCTCTTTCCAAAATATTGGATCGTCTTTACTATCATTACTCTGAATTCTTTTTCAGGTAGACTGCCTATTTCCTCTTCATTTGTTTGGTCTGGTGGCTTTTTACCTTGCTCCTTCATCTGCTGCATATATCTCTGTCTTCACATTTTTCTTAACTTACTGAGTTTGGGGTCTCCTTTTTGCAGGCTGCAGGTTCATCGTTCCCATTGTTTTTGGTGTCTGCCCCGTGGGTAAGTTTGGTTCAGTGGCTCGTGTAGGCTTTTTGGTGGAGGGGACAGGTGCCTGTGTTCAGGTGGGTGGGGCTGGATCTTGTCTTTCTTGTGGGTAGGACTGCATCCTGTGGTGTGTTTTAGGGTGTCTGTGAACTTAGTATGATTTTAGGCAGCCTCTCTGCTAATGACTGGGGTTGTGTTCCTGTCTTGCTAGTTGTTTGTCATGGGGCATCCATCACTGGAGCTTGTTGGCCATTGCGTGGAGCTGGGTCTTAACGTTGAGATGGAGATCTGTGGGAGAGCTCTTGCCAGTTGATATTATTTAGTGCTGGGAAGTCTCTGGTGGTCCAATGTCCTGAACTCAGCTCTCCCACCTCAGAGGCTCAGGCCTGACACCTGGCCAGAGCCCCAAGACCCTGTCAGCCACACGGCTCAGAGGAAAAGTGGGAAAAAAAGGAAAGAAAAAATGATAATAAATAAATAAAATAAAATAAAATAATTAAAATTAAAATATAAAACAATTATTAAAATTAAAAAGTAATTAAAAGAAGAAGAAGAGAGCAACCAAACCAATAAACAAATTCACCAATGATAACAAGCACTAAAATCTATACTAAGTTAAACATAAAAATCAGAAACAAGTCAGTCGCAGACAGCAAAACGCAAGTCTACCGTTGTTCCTAAAGTCCACCATCTCAGTTTGGGATGATTTGTTGTCTCTTCAGATATTCCACAGATGCAGGGTGCCTCAAGTTGATTGTGGGGATTTAGCCCACTGCTCCTGAGGCTGCCCGGAGAAATTTCCCTTTCTCTTCTTTGTTCTCACAGCTCCTGGGGTTCAGCTTTGGTTTTGGCCCCACTTCTGTGTGTAGGTTGCCCTCAGGCTTCTGTTCCTATCCCGAAAGGACGGGGTTAAAGCAGCGGCTGATTAGGGGGCTCTGGCTCACTCAGGCTGGGAGGAGGGTGGGATAGAGTAGACATAATTGGAATGCGGGATGAGCCTGTGGCAGTGGAGGCTGTGGTGTCGTTGCACCAGCCTGAGGCATGCCGTGTGTTCTCCCGGGGAAGTTGTCCCTGGATCACGGGACCCCGGCAGTGACGGGCTGCACAGGCTCCTGGGAGGGGAGGTGTGGATAGTGACCTGTGCTCGCACACAGGCTTCTTGGTGGCTGCAGCAGCAGCCTTAGTGTCTCATTCCTGTCTCTGGGGTCTGTGCTGATAGCCGCGGCTCGCACCCATCTCTGGAGCTGGTTTAGGCAGTGCTCTGCCTTCTGTGGGCAGACAGGGAAGGAATCTCCTCTCCTCACCTCGAAACAATGGTCTCTTGGCCCTTAGGGCTGGACTCTTAGTTCCAGACTTTTTCCCGGAGTCCCTCATGGTTAGCTGCGATGCACTAACCCCCTTCAGGCTTTGTTCACGCAGCCAACCCCAGTCCTCCGACTGGGATCTGACCTCCAAAGCCCGAGCCTCAGCTCCCAGCCACCATCCACCCCAGTGGGTGAGCAGACAAGCCTCTCAGCCTGGTGAGTGCTGGTCGGCACCAATCCTCTGTGCAGGAATCTCTCCGCTTTGCCCTCTGCACCCCTGTTGCTGTGCTCTCCTCCGTGGTTCTGAAGCTTCCCCCCCTGCCACCCCCATCTCCGCCAGTGAAGGGCTTCCTAGTGTGTGGAAACTTTTCCTCCTTCACAGCTCCCTCCCCGTGGCGTAGGTCCCATCCCTATTCTTTTGTCTCTGTTTTTTCTTTTGCCCTACCCAGGTACATGGGGAGTTTCTTGCCTTTTGGGAAGTCTGAGGTCTTCTGCCAGCATTCAGTAGGTGTTCTGTAGGAGTTGTTCCACATATAGGTGTATTTCTGATGTATTTGTGGGGAGGAAGGTGATCTCCACATCTCACTCCTCCGCCATCTTGAAGGTCCACCTCCATTGTCTTTCTTATAATTATCAGTATTAATACTTAGTTCTTGTAAATGCCGACCTTGTCCTAGGTACTTTATATAATTTACTGTTTGAACCCTTGTACACCTTAAATTATTTCGTCTTTACACTATCCCAGAGAGGTAGGTTTTGCTTTTGTTTTTGTTGTTGTTATTTTATTATTATTAATACTAACTTGTTCTTTGGTAATGCCAACCTCCATCTAATTACTTTATATACACTTCCTCATTAAATCCTCATATACCTTAACTTATTTAGTCTCTGGAGCAACCCAGTGATGTAGTATTTTCTTGCTTTTGTTATTATTATTATACCATTTTCATTAAAATTATTACCAGTTAGTGCTTTAGTAAACCTGAACTCTGACTTGATATGCTATAAACATTTAATCATTGAATTATACACCTTAACTTATTTAGACTTTACAGTATCCCAGTGAGGTAGGTTTTGTTTGTTTTTATTTATCACTATTATTGTTATTATTACTGGTTATTTTTAATGATGTCGATCTCTGTTCTACGTACTTTATGTAAATTTACTCATTGAATTTAGGTATTTTAATTTATTTAGTCTTCACGGCCTAAGGGTGAGGTAGTTTTCTTTTTGCTTTTTCATATTATTAATCGTAATCATTATCACTAGTTAGTTCCTTACTAAGGTAGACCACTTCTATGTATGTAACATGCACTTACTCATTGAGCCCTTATCCATGTAAACTTTTTAATCTTCAAAGTATCCCACTGAGGTAGGTTTTGTTGTTGTTATTTTATTATTATTGTTACTGGGGAATTCTTTACTAATATGATCTCTATTCTAAATACTTAGTATACATTTATTCATTGACTCCTATACACTTTAAAATATTTTGTTTTCCCAGATTCCAGTTAGGAAGGTTTTGCTATTGTTCTTCTTTCTTCTTATTAATAATTATAACTATTATAACCAGTTAGTTCTTTACTGATGCCAACCTCTGTTCTAAGTACTTATATAGATGGACTCATTCATGCACTCTTATACACCTCAGCTTATTTACTCTTCACAGCATCCCAGTGAAGGAGAGTTTGTTGTTTTTGTCATTTTATTATTTTTGTTTTATTATGTTTATTGCCAGTTGGTTTTTACTAGTGCTGGCCTCTGTTGAAAGTGCTGTGCCTACATTTACTCACTGAGCCCTATACGCCTTACTTAATTGTCACAGATCTCATGCAGTAGGTTTTATTGTTATTGTTATTTTATTGTTATCAATAATAATTTGTTATTATTCTTTATAGTTAGTTCTTTATTACTTTCATATATTTACGGTTTGAATCCTATAAACCTTAACTTATTTAGTCTTTACAGTATACCAGTGAGGTAGGTTTTGATGTTGTTATTTTATTATTATTAATATATATGTTAGTTCTTTATAAAATCGACGTCTGTTCTAGTACTTTATAAATACTTATTCATTTATTTCTATTTAGTTATTTTTTTTAAATTAATGCTTGTCTTTAACTACTTTGATACATTTATCAAATTCTATAATCCTTGAATTCTACAGTCTTTAATCTTTACATAATACCATTGAGGTATGTTTTATTGTTATAATTATTGTTGTTGTTGTCATTATTACTACTTTGTTCTTTACTAAGGTCAGCCTCTGTTGTAAGCCCTTTGGGTACATTTACTTAGTGAATCCTATACACCTTAACTAATTTAGTCTTCACAGCATCCCAGATAGGTAGGTTTTGTTTTGTTTTGTTTTTGGTTATATTATTATTATTGTTTACTATTACTAGTTAGTTCTTTACAAATGCTGACCTCTTTTCTAAGTAGTTTGATATATTAACTCATTCAGTCCTATACACTTTAACATATTCAATGAGTGACGTAGGTATTATGTTATTTGTATTTTTATTATTAATAGTCCTTATTATTATTACTTGTTTGTCTTTTACTAATGCCATCCTCTTTTCTAAGTTCTTTAGATACATTTATTCATTCAGTCCCTATATGTCTTAACTTACTAAATCTTTCATAGTATCCCAATGATATATTTTTGTTTGTTTCCATTATGTATTATTATTGCTGTTGTTGTTACTAGTTAGTGTTTTATTAATGCCAAGTTCTATTCTGAGTACTTCAACACACTTATTCATTGACTCCTCTACACCCTCACTTAGACTTCACAGCACCCATGTAGCAGGTTTTCTTTGTTTATCATCATCATGATTTCATCATTACTACTTAGCTTTTGCTAATCTTGACCTCTGTTCTTACTACTTTATATACATTTATGCATTGAATCCTACTCATCTTAATTTCTTTAGTGTTCACAGAATACCATTGAAGTATGTTTTGTTGTTGTCGTTATCTTAGTACTATTATTATTATTACTATTGCTATTGTTATTATTGGCTAGTTCTCTATGAATGCTGACCTCTGTTCTTAGTACATTGTGTACCTTTACTCATTGAACCCTGTACACCTGAACTTATTTAATCTTCACAGCATCCCAGTGGTGTCACTCTTTTTTAAGTATTACTACTAGTTAGTTCTTTAAAAATCTGAGCCTCTAGCTTTAGTACATTATATATATTTGCTCTTTGAATCATATATACTTTAATGTATTTAGTTTTCCCAGCATCCCACTGAAGTAGGTTTGGTTGTTTTTTTATTATTAATTTTTGCAATTATTACTAATTACTTCTTTACTAATGCCATCCTCTGTTCTAAGTACTTTGTATATTTACTCCTTGAATCTTATATACCTTTACTTATTTAGTCTCATAGCATCCCAGTGAGGAGGTTTTGGTGTTGTTATCATTATTATTATCATTATCACTGTCATCGTCATCATTACTATTAATAGTACTTCAATAATGTTGACCTCTAAATATGTTAAATATATTTACTCATTACATCTTTATTCCCCTTAGTCTCTTCAGTCTTCACAGCACCTCAGTGAAGTAGGAGTTTTTTTGTTCTTTTTATTTTTGATTATTAGTTTTACTATTTAGTTCTTTGCCAATGCCTACGTCTGTTCTAAGTACTCGAAATACATTTATTCCTTGAAACCTATACGCCTTTAAGTAATTTAGTCCTCTCTGTATCCCACTGAGGTAGGTTGTCACTGTTATTTTGTTATTATTACTATCATTAGTTGTTAGTTTGTTACCAGTGCTTACCTCTGCTCTAAGAACTATGTGTATTTTCACTCCCAGCATACTATATACCTTCACTTATTTAATCTTCATAGTATCTCAGTGGGTGTGTTTTGTTCTTGTTATTTTGTTATTATTATCATCATTACCAACTAGTTTTGTTTTTAATACTTTATATACTTCCACTCATTGAATCAGCATATACCTTCACTTATAGAGTCTTCCCTACAGCCCAGTGGGGTTGGCTTTGCTTTTGTTGCTGTTCTTTTATTTTTGTTTATTATTCTTATTATCACCTTTAATTTTTATTATTACTGCTACTTAAAGGTGAAGAAACTGAGGGCCAGACAGGTAAAGGAAATAGTTCAATGTCAGGTCTGGTAAATGGCAAAGAAAGGAGTCAGATCTGGGCTGCATCTGGAGGCCATGCTATTACTTCATACCGTTAAATGTTTTTTAAAGGTTGGCATTTTAAAATATGGCAAATATTCATTATAAATATAAGAATACTTCTTATAACACTTGCTAAAACAAACAAACAAACACTTGCAAAAAATATGCAAAAACATCCGTTCATTTCCTAGGTATATTCTCAGAAGAAATTCATGTAAATATTCTCTCATGGACATGTATACAAATGTACAAAGGATGTCACTGTAGTGACTAAAACCAGAAGTGTCCATTCACATGTCCATAAAAAATAATAATAAAATGAAATATACACAGTAATTTCTAAAACAAACCAACTGAATGTCACCGACATTATATTAAACAAACAAACAAAAAAAAACCAGACATAGTATTTTATATGTTCATTTATTTGAAGTTCAAGAAAGGGAAAAATAACCTATTTTGATGAAGGTCATAGTGGAGGTTATTTCTGAACACGTGGAAAGAGAGGCGTTAAACATAAAACACAAATACATATAAATGTAAAAATGTATGTAAAATATTTTAAAATACAAGGTAGTTTAGGCAGTTGTTTAAAAGGTTATTACAACGTACAGTTCTCATTTGGGCTGCATGAATCTCCGATTAAGAAATACTGTTTCTGGAACAAATCAGTCTTTGAAGATAACTCCCTTTTTACCCTGAACTTACTTGCAAAAACCTGACATTTCAATCTAATACGTACTGTTTTCGTGTTTTGAGTTTTATTATTTGAGATATTTTTTAAAGGTTTAGAATATATGTATTGGAAAGTTGACTCTGACATATGATATATCATACGATGTGATACATATTGACCATCGGCTTATATTTATTCCAAAAAGTGATGCTTTTCTTTGCAAACTGCCAGGTTTTCTACTTTAGCCTGTATGCAAATTTTATAATGCCTTTGACTTATATTTTCACTGACATCTCATCAGATTAACCAGACGGGGGCTCCCTCCTCCCATCGCCCACCTCACTGCCATAATCTGAATGGTTCATATTCTCGACATGATACCTCTCTCTCTCCCCCTCTTTCTCCCCCCTCTCCCTCCCTCTCTCTCTCTCCCTCTCCCTCCTTCCCTCGCTCTCTCCCTCTCTCTTCCTTGCAGGAACGTAATAGTTAAGCGGCAATAGAAACAAGTACCTTGCCATTGTTAAAAGAAAATTTTCGGAAAAGAGGCGAAACCGTGAGTCCCACAGGAGCTAATTAAAGATTTCTTTTTACCCGATAGACGTTATAATCGGTTCAAAATAGAGGTCGAAGCGTGCAGAGTTTGTGCGGACTGAAGGAATTGAGTTGCAAATGGCAGCAAAACTGGTTTTTCCACAACGGGAGGAGGACCCAATATAAACTGTCAAAGAAGATAGAATGTACATATGTATTCACTAATTATCTGCAGTTTACGAAGACCTGCAAAGTAGCTGAAAAGACCAAGCAACAGGCCGTCTACGAGGGAGTGGGTTAGGAGTTAGGAAGATTTCCATCGAAGTGCGACATTTTTTCCCTATACCATAAATCCGTGAGTGTTTCTCTATAGTTTTGAGTTACAGTATTTAAAATAAAGAGTGAGAATTCTATTGTCTATGCTGACGATTACCGGACTACTAACATATATGAACGCCTATCTCATGGCCAATCTCGGGAACAACTAAAATTAGATATAAAAATATTTCCACTAATAGGAAAAACAGATGGCCTTTGAACTCAAGAAGTTTCAGTGTTGTTAAGATACTTTCTTACTAGTTAGTATTCTTTCAAGCGGTCATAAACAAAGGTTCAGTCATATTGTAATGTCCTAATTCTTTACATGTTAAACATGTTTATGTGGCTTATTTTGAAATTAAGTCACAGGTGAAATAATAGTAAAATTGAGATGAATAGGGCCTTTGACAGCGAGAGTAAGGAAATCAGCATCGAAAATAGACGTGAGAAAGTTCGGGCTCTGAAGTATAGTAAAAGGGGACGTCTGCAGGTCTGCGTAGCCTAGGTTACCCTATTGTGGCTCAGGCTTGTCCAGCTGCTGCGATGCTCCTGTGGCAGGAGTGAGCTGGTTGTGTTCGTGGGCTGTGAGCGGCTTAACCGACTTTCCATTCGTGAACGTGTGGCCTTGGCGCAACCGTCCTTGTATGTGAAGGGGTACAACGTCTCCTCTATGTGCATTCGGCTGCACAGTACTGAAGAGTCTGCAGGAAGCAATTTCTGTGACCTCTTGGCCTTCCGACGAGGTCGATATTTATAGCCCGGGTATTTGTCTCGGTGCATGGCTCGTAGTCTCTGTGCCTCCTCGAAGAATGGCTGCTTTTCAGCTTCTGTAAGCATTTTCCAGTCGTATCCCAAGCGCTTACTGATCTCTGAGTTTTGCATTTGGGGATTCTCTAGAGCCACCTTTCGCCTTTGATCACGAGACCACACAATGAAAGCGTTCATGGGTCGCTTGACGCGGTCCTGGCCGCTCTCTCTACCATTTCCTCCAGTTTCACACCGATCATTTGAGCCACCATGGTCCGTCCACAGTAGGGAAGGGGCTTTCCCAAAGTCGAGGCTATTTCGTTGCTGTACCGCTGGGCTGTAATCCTCACCGTTCACAATTCTGAACATGGCAGAAGCGTATGATTGCACCGTTTAAAAAGGGTGAGGAAGCAAAATTGGAAGGTGTAAGCGTTACGAAAATTATCTTGCTATTCAAGGGTTATTTCTGCCAGGGACTGACTGACTATAGCTTTTGCAGTGAAATATGTACTTCTCCGCCCCCAACACCTCCCCTCAATACCGCCCCCGGCCCTCAGCTAAAGCCCGCCCAACCAACCTACCTATTCTCAAGGGAAACTATTTAATACGATTGAATCGCTCTGCTTTCTGCTTTGTTTACATCTAATCAAAACCGCTGAAGGTGCTAACACCTGCTTTAAAATACAGACTTTGTCATTACAAAGCTATTTTATTATCCCCTTAATTCAAAGGCTGAAGGTGCAGCAGAGATACTAACGAATTGTTTATCGTTATGAATGTAAGTGAATATTACCTTAAACACAAAGCTTAAAGACAACCTGAACCTGTTAGCCGTTAGAACACACAGGATACCGAATTCATGCTAATCATCAAACTTGTTTCTTCACTTCTACCTAAAGTACAATTGAAAATTCTATATCAGTATTCCAGTGGCAAGTAACTCGGAATTCTATTATCTATGCTGACGATGATCGGAATGCTAATATATACTAACACCTATTTAATAGGCAATCTTAGAAACAATTAAATTAAATATAAAAAAAATTTCCATTGAAGAAAAACAAATGACCTTGGAACCCAAGCAGTTCCGTCGTGTTAATGTAACCCTTAAAAGGGACTGGGTTTTTGTCTTGGCGGGGGAGTGGAGGTGGGGGTGGTTTGAGAGGGTAGGCTATACAGAAGTATACTTGTCATTCTCTACTGCACTTTTACATAACGGATGATCAAAACTAAACAAAACAAAAAAGAACAATGTTCTCGAAATCTAAGTTTCTAAATTATAGCTATCAATTTGTCGTCTTTTATATTCTAGTTCAAACTTAGGACAAAATTAAAAGGTCGTACTTTACAAAGTGAAATAAATGAATACCTCCTCCAAATAAATCCTTAAGGCAAAACTGGGAGTTTTCATAAAATATTTGCATGTAATAAAATAGGAGAAAACTTCTCCGACACAAGTTTTAAAACTGTATTTGGAAAATGGGAGTAAAAATTATAGACTGCACAGGACATAACCTATGAAAAGTTAAAATAAAAAAAAATCTCACCAAGACTGCCAAAGAATGATGCCAAAATTCCTAAGAAAATAAAACTTAAATGATCCCTGCATTACATGCAAAAAAATCTTCATAACCAAATGTGATTTAGGCAATAAGACATCTGATACAATGAGTAATAGAAACTCCAAACAAAAATTAACTTAATCAAAAGACATGTATAAATCCCATAATCTGTATCCTGTCATCAAAGTTTAGTATTCTATGTTTAGGATTTAGATTCTAAGTTTAGTATTTCTGTGGATAATGGAAACTCCAAACAAAAATTAACTTAGTCAAAAGACATGTATATATCCCATAATCCGTATCCTGTCATCAAAGTTTAGTACTCAAGAGCCAAATAAAATGTGAAAATATTGTTACTTGGTCCAATTTGAAACAGGCATCTTACTACAGAATCAAATGTTTAAATTGCACTCATACACAAAAGCAGATTTTGTAAAGCTGGAAATTGTTTAACATGTGAGAAAAGAGTATATACCATTTCAAAACTGAAATTAAAAGGCAAAGAGGGATACATTCTGCAACGTGGAGGAACCTTGAAAACATCAACCTTTGTGAAAAAAGGCAGACACCAGAGGCCAGATACTGGAAGATTCCATTTATATGAAATCCCCTGAGGAGGTAAATGCAGAGACAGGAACCAAATTAGTGATGGTTGCCCAGGACTCAATAAAGGGGACATGGGGAGTAACTGTTACCAGGTGCAGGGTTTCCTTCTGGAGTGACGATATATTCTGGAACTAGATACAGGTGACAGTTGCACAGCATTATGAATGTACTTAAGTACTGAATTGTACTGTTTAAATGATTAAAATGAGTAAAATGAAAGTTATGTATATTTAACCACAATGAAAAAGAAGAAAAATAGGACCTCACAGGTATGAACATAATTACATAAAGGTTTGGGGAAGAGTTTTTTGGAGGAAGGGTGGCAAGAACATTTAAATTTAAAAAAGAGACTTCAGTGCTTTTAGACCTCCAGCTCCTAGAACAGGGCCTGGAATGTATTCGGTTCCTGAAATATTTCTTCAAGGCTTCAATTAACAAAAGGAGTGAAAATAGCTCCAAGCTTCGAGAAGGAAAGAGAACTGGTAATCCACTTTAAAAAAAAAAAAAAAAAAAAAAAATGAGTCTCTAAAGTAATGATTTTTCATGCAAGAATGGAGGAAAGGAGATGGAGAGAGAGAGGCATGGTCATATTACCTCGGTAATGTGATATCATGTTTGTTTCTTTGAGTGCATTTTTAATGTTTCACCTCATTTTGATCTCAGAAACAAGGCTGATACTCACTCGCTATGCCCAGGTACAATATTTAGCAGTCCTTACAATATTGTGCCTTTATGCTGGAGAGTAAAAACATGCTCCCCTGAACTCCTGGGTAACTGGGATACCACCCCCATCCCCCATATTCATTAAAGAAAAGTTTAAGGCACCATTGGGTTAAATGACTACCACCTTTCCTATTCATTACTGACTATGTCTCAACAGTTAAATATGTTTTCCTCAATCAGACCCAGAAGCTAAGTGGTAGGAAGTGATATGGTCCTGCCAATATTAAATCCAAACAGGATTTACTAAGAGCAAAGTTCACAAAACAAACAAACAAACTCATTTGATCTTTTGGTGGGATTACTGTTCTAGAATATAAAAATGCTCAAGAGATATTAGATTCAAGTAATTTCATATAGACTTCCTTCTCAAATTAGAATAAAAATGGATAAGAACTGAAAACGATAACTGAGATTATTCCAGTGAAATCAACTGCACTTGGGGTGGTACGGATATGCACTTTATTCTCATGAGTTTAATACCCCCTGTGTTGTTCTCATTTTAATTTCTATGGTGAATGGAAGCACAGCTCAACAGTGTTTACACAATAAAACCCACAAATTTTTACATTAATAATTTATATACTTTCTTCCTCGCCACCCCACATCTCCTACTCCACCCCTCAGCCCCCAAAATTAGAACATCTTCAAATTAAGGTGTGGATACAAGGAAAATTACATGGATGTTACTCCATTTATTTCCTCTAAATGTATCAGGAGCTTCCCATCAAAATATGAATATAATGGAGTTAAAAGATAACTCCCCCCCCCCCCCCCGCAAATCTTAAAGTAGTTGGAGTTTACTAATCTAAATCCACTTATGTGTCCATTTCCTTTGCAGGCTGTCTGTGAGCTTTGTTTTTTTTGTGGTTTTTTTTTTAAGCCTAATGATACATAAAACACAAACAACAAAAGAAAAAGTACATAAAGTACACAGCAGCCAGTGTTAAAATATTTGTGCATCAAAGGACACTATGAAGTAAATGAAAAGATTAAATAGAATAATACTAAATTTATGGGTTTAAAAAATTTTTATAAATGGCTGATTTCCTTTGGAACTTTAGAGTCAAATGCCTTTAAGGTCTGTTTATTTGCTCCTTTGTTTGCTTTTTAAATCTTGCTGGATTCTTAAAATAATTGTGGCCTGGATTTAAAGGACTGGAATGAAATATTCTTTGAATGTGTTAGATACAAATCAATGCTCAGTTATTTCATTGTTCCAAGACTTTAATCAAGTAAACCATAAAGATTCCCTTAAACATGATCTATTGCATTGCTATCTCCTTTCCAGTGGCTTCCTAATTAATCGGGGGGGGGGGGGAAAGAAAAAGAAACTACTGGAAAAAAAGAAGCTTACTAATACCTATCCACTATATTTAGTTTACAACTATAAAATAATGCTGCTTGTTTTCTTCTCTAGCCTCAAACACTTTCTTTTAGTTTACCGTTTTGAAATTTCCAAAATATAGGAGATTGCCTAAAAAAATGGCATAGCCCAAAGCATTTTCCCATATCAGTTGTAACTGATGGTATTAAAAAGGCATACCTCTGCTAGCCAGGTCTAAAATACGTAAAAAGGAAACTGATTACAATGCAGTCCTCCTTTCTACCTTGAGACATACAGGTGGCCTCACTCCTTTCATTTAACTTCTGATGCACAAGCATGACCTACTCTTTTTAATTCCTCTAATCAGCTCAGATGTTGTTTGTCTCAGCTTGTGTTTTTCTGTAAAATGAAGGTCACTTTTGATCTCCCCTCTGTTTCATTTCTCCCTTCTGTTTCTGTCAAGGTCAGTTATAGCTTCAGTTCTCGAGCGAACCAAGCAGCTATTTGACCAAAACCTACTTTAAGGAAAATTTGTTAAAGATATTCCATGGAAGTGTTCCATTGTACTTTGCACACATTCTTTTTTTCTCACTTTATTAAGATCAGAAACTACTTTCATTCAGCTTCTAATTTTTTGAAATAATTTATTTAATACTCCAGTAATTGGTCAACGCTTATGAGTATTTCTCAGTTTTCTGCTGAGGACTTTTTTCTTTCCTTTTCATTTTGTCTATATGAAAGATAGCATCCTTTAGCTGAAATGCATTTCACAGATACTTTCCCTATTTTGGCCCTATATTTGCACTTATCCTTTTTTATCTTTTAACCTTCAAATCAGTACTGTAGTAATTAATAGTGGATATAATGTGAATCCCTGCTTTGGCCTTGTTTCAAAGACACTGGTTTCAGTATCTTAACAAGAAAATGTTGCTTGTTTGTGAACTAGTCTTTATGCTGCCACTGCAGCAGGTATTTGATAACAACAACAACAAAAATGTATATTATCTGGTGATTACATTGTTGACTAAAATATAACCATACAACCTAGGGAGTTCCCTGGTGGTCCAGGGGTTAGGACACAGTGCTTTCACTGCCATCACCCCAGGTTCAATCCCTGGTCAGGGAACTAAGATCTTGCAAGCCACTCAGCGTGGCCAAAAAATAAAAATAAAAAATAAACGCACAAGCTAAAAGTTGAGAGTTATATTTTATTTGGCAGACATACTAAGGACTTCAAGCCCGGGAGGCAGCATCTCAAGTAACCCTGAGAAAACTGCTTTGAGGAGGCAAGGGGGGAGCCAAGGTATATAAGAGTTTTGCAACAAAGTGCAGGTAGTAGGAACAAAAGATTACCCTTAATAGAAGAGAACTAGATATGTCAAGTTAAGGAATATAGCACTTTTCTATGTATGAGAAGTTGCAAGACTGTGGGCTCACTGAAATCATTCGTTTGATATGCACTTCAGCTATCTGGGGCCAGGATCCTGTGCTTTCGCATCCTGAGTTTCCTCAGGGCTCACTGTGGGGAGTGGCTGCAGTCTGATGGCTGCTACTTGGCAGGGATTCTTTGTTTCCTTCCTGAGTTCCCTCAGGGCTCACCACTCAATGTCAGAGGTGGCTGCAATCATTGACGACTGTGACATCCTTTGTTTACTGATATGGCAGGCAATGTTTTATTTCTCAATATCTTGCTTGAAATGTGGTTAGAAATCACCTAAAACAATCATCTGAGTCTGGTGACTAGCAAAACAAATCACACTTTGTGGCTGGATTTCTGAATAGAAAAATGAGAAATTGAATTGTCTATGAAACTTTTTGATTTGTGGGGACGTTTTGGTTTTGTTTCTTGGTTTCTATTTCAGCCAAACATGATCACTTTTCTTTTCTTTCCTTTTTTTTAAGGATAAGTGATGTATATAAACATATATACATAAGCTTATGTGTCTTTTAAATGTAAAAGTATAAAAGTAGGCAATTTATGGGTTTCCACACCTGACATTTGAAGCAAACCTCATTCTCTCTACCTCTTTCACCCTCCTGTTTTCTTTCTTTTCATACTCTTGTATTGGTTCTAATTGTCAACTGAAAAAAAAAAAAAATTAAGCATTATGTTTTATTCAGTACTGTCGAGAGGTCAATCAAGGTATTGATTTCTGAATCAAGGTCTATTGATAATCTAAAATTCTCTGGGTGGCCTGTCTTACTTGTCTGCTATGATCCAGAAAATGTTTTCCTTTGTTGCTTGTTCCTATACCTAGAGATGCACTATTACAGTTATTCCATGTAGAGTTACATATAAGAGCCACAGCCTCAAGACTTAGCCATCATTACTTTTGTCAGGGACCTGGTTACACTTTGGGCCACATAAGAGACAACAATCTTGTAAAACAGACAGGATATAAGTAAGATGGCTAGTGACATTAATAAAGTCACAGTGAAGCAGAGAGGGGTGTGAGGTATAAATAATTTGAAAACAACAAGAGAGAACAAAGTAAAACAAGAATTAGCATAACTACTTGTAATCTGGTCCCAATAAGCCATCAGTTCCACAGGGGAGACAGCTGGAGAAGCCAAATTCTGGAAGGATCCCTCAGAGAGAAAAAGATAAATGTTTCTTTTTTGTTTACAAAGGTATACTTTATCAACTTGTAGCTCACAGCATGAGAGGAAAGGTTTTTCTGGAAAACAAAGAATTAAAAGCAAGTATATTCCAGAAGAAGTCATGAAATTATAAATTATATTTATCAGTTAATTCAGTCTGATGTAACTGATTCTGTTGATCTGAATGAAGTCCTCGGGTTTTCCATTAGAGGTTTATAACTTCTTACCCGGTTAGGGCCATGATTTAAAAGTCATCAGAAATTTACATTTGTCAAAAAGTCCTTTTTATGACTCTTCCTGAAGATCTTTGGTTTATAAAAGCAACAGAGTAAAACAATGATTGTCTATAAACAACAAGAAAAAAATGGTGGGGTTAAGGATCAGATTACAGTGCAATTGACAAGAAACTTGGATAGTTTGGTGACATACTACCTTTCAAGATAATCACTAGAATGATGACTGATACCACTGTTCCAGGACATATAAGATTTTTAGGGAGACTGGTTCAAGATGGGGAGTAGAAGGACATGCACTCACTCCCTCTGGCGAGAGCACTGGAATCACAACTAAGTGCTGAACGATCATTGACAGGAAAAGATACTCCACATCCAAAGACAAAGGAGAAGCCACAATCAGACGGTAGGAGGGGAGCAATCACAATAAAATCAAATCCCATAACTGCTGGGTGGGTGACTCACAAATTGGAGAACACTTATACCACAGAAGTCCACCCACTGGAGTGAAGGTTCTGAGCCCCACGTCAGGCATCCCAACCTGGCGGTCCGGCAATGGGAGGAAGAATTCCTAGAGAATCAGACTTTAAAGGCCAGCGGGCTATGTTTGCAGGACTTCGACAGGACTGGGGGAAACAGAGACTCCACTCTTGGAAGGCACACACAAAGTAGTGTGTGCATCGGGACCCAGGGGACGGAGCAGTGACCCCATAGGAGACTGAACCAGACCTACCTGCTGGTGATGGAGGGTGTCCTGCAGAGGCAGCGGGTGGCTGTGGGTCACCCTGGGGACAGAGACGCTGGTGGCAGAGGTTCTGGTGAGCGCTCCTTGGCATGAACCCTCCCAGAGTCCACCATTAGCCCCACCAAAGAGCCCAGGTAGGCTCCAGTGTTGGGTCGCCTCAGGCCAAACAACCAACAGGGAGGGAACCCAGGCCCACCCATCAGCAGACAAGTGGATTAAAGTTTCACTGAGCTCTGCTTACCAGAGCAACACCCAGCTCTACCCACCACCGGTTCCTCGCATCAGGAAGCTTGCACAGCCTCTTAGATAGCCTCATCCACCAGAAGGCCGACAGCAGAAGCAAGAAGAACGACAATCCTGCAGCCCATGGAAGAAAAACTACATTCACAGAAAGATAGACAAGAAGAAAAGGCAGAGGGCTAGGTACCTGATGAAGGAAAAAGATAAAACCCCAGAAAAACAACTAAATGAAGTGGAGATAGGAAACCTTCCAGAAAAAGAATTCAGAATAATGTTAGTGAAGATGATCCAGGACCTCAGAAAAAGAATGGAGGCAAAGATCGAGAAGATGCAAGAAATGTTTAACAAAGACCTAGAAGAATTAAAGAACAAGCAACTAGAAGAATTACAGAACAAACAAACAGAGATGAACAATACAATAACTGAAATGAAAACTACACTAGAAGGAATCAATAGCAGAATAACTGAGGCAGAAGAATGGATAAGTGACCTGGAAGACAGAATGGTGGAATTCACTGTCACAGAACAGAATAAAGAAAACAGAATGAAAAGAAATGAAGACAGCCTAAGGGACCTCTGGGACAACATTAAACACAACAGCTTTTGCATTACAGGGTTCCCAGAAGGAGAAGAGAGAGAGAAAAGACCCAAGAAAATATTTGAAGAGATTATAGTCGAAAACTTCCCCTACATGGGAAAGGAAATAGCCACCCAAGTGCAGGAAGCACAGAGAGTCCCAGGCAGGATAAACCCAAGGAGAAACAGGCCGAGACACATAGTAATCAAATTGACAAAAATTAAAGACAAAGAAAAATCATCAAAAGCAACAAGGGGAAAACAACAAATAACATACAAAGGGAACTCCCATAAGCTTAACAGCTGATTTCTCAGCAGAAACTCTACAAGCCGGAAGGAAGTAGCACGATATACTTAAAGAGATGAAAGGGAAGAACCTACAACGAAGATTACTCTAGCCAGCAAGGATCTCATTCAGATTCGACAGAGAAATCAAAAGCTTTACAGACAATCAAAACTTAAGACAATTCAGCAGCACCAAACCAGCTCTACAACAAATGCTAAAGGAACTTCTCTAAGTGGGAAACACATGAGAAGAAAAGTACCTACAAAAACAAATCCATAACAATTAAGAAAATGGAAATAGGAACATACATATCGATAATTACCTTAAACATGAATGGATTAAATGATCCATCCAAGAGACACAGGCTCACTGAATGGATACAAAAACAAGACCCATGTATATGCTGTCTACAGGAGACCCACTTGAGACCTAGGGACACATACAGACTGAAAGTGAGGGGATGGAAAAAGACATTCCATGCAAATGGGAATCAAAAGAAAGCTGGAGTAGCCAGCTTATGAGTAGCAATACTCATATCAGATAAAATAGACTTTAAAGAATGTTGCAAGAGACAAGGAAGGACACTACATAATGATCAAGGGATCAATCCAAGAAGAAGATATAACAATTATAAATATATACGCACCCAACAGAGGAGCACCTCAATACATAAGGCAACTGCTAACAGCTATAAAAGAGGAAATTGACAGTGACACAGTAATAGTGGGGGACTTTAACACCTCACTTACACCAATGGACAGATCATCCAAACAGAAAATTAATAAGGAAACCCAAGCTTTAAATGACACAATAGACCAGATAGATTTAATTGATATTTATAGGACATTCTATCCAAAACAGCAGATTACACTTTATTCTCAAGGGCGCACAGAACATTCTCCAGGATAGATCACATCTTGGGTCACAAATCAAGCCTCGGTAAATTTAAGAATATTGAAATCATATGAAGCATCTTTTCTGACCACAACGCTATGAGATTAGAAATCAATTCAGGGGAAAAAAAAAAAAATTAAAAACACAAACACATGGAAGCTAAACAATACGTTATTAAATAACCGAGAGATAAGTGAAGAAATCAAAGAAGAAATCAAAAAATACCTACAGACAAATTACAACAAAAACACGATGATCCAAAACCTATGGGATGCAGCAAAAGCAGTTCTAAGAGGGAAGTTTATAGCAATACAATCCTACCTCAAGAAACAAGAAACATCTCAAACAATCTAACCTTACACCTAAAGAAACTAGAGAAACAAGAACAAACAAAGCACAAAGTTAGCAGATGGAAAGGAATCATAAAGAACAGAACAGAAATAAATGAAATAGAAACTAAGAAAACAATAGCAAAGATTGATAAAACTAAAAGCTGGTTCTTTGAGAAGACAACAAAATTTATAAACCATTAGCCAGAATCAGCACGAAAAAGAGGGCGAGGACTCAAATCAATAAAATTAGAAATGGAGAAGGAGAAGTTACAACAGACACCACAGAAATACAAAGCATCCTAAGAGACTACTACAAGCAACTTTATGCCAATACAATGGACAACCTGGAAGAAATGGACACATTCTTAGAAAGGTATAACCTTCCAAGACTGAACCGGGAACAAATAGAAAATATGAACAGACCAATCACAAGTAAAGAAATTGAAACTGTGATTAAGAATCTTCCAGCAAACAAAGGTCCAGCAGCAGATGGCTTCACAGGTGAATTCTATGAAACATTTAGAGAAGCGCTAACACCTACCCTTCTCAAACTCTTCCAAAAAATTGCAGAGGAAGGAACACTCCCAAACTCATTCTATGAGGCCACCATCACCCTGATTCCAAAACCAGACAAAGATACTACAAAAAAAGAAAATTACAGGCCAATATCAGTGATGAACATAGAAGCAAAAATCCTCAACAAAATACTAGCGAACAGAATCCAACAACACACTAAAAGGATCATACGTCATGATCCAGTGGGATTTACCCCAGGGATGCAAGGATTCTTCAGTATACGCAAAGCAATCAATGTGATACACCATATTAACAAATTGAAGAAGAAAAACCATATGATCATCTCAATAGATGCAGAAAAAGCTTTTGACAAAATTCAACACCCATTTATGATAAAAACTCTCCAGAGAGTGGGGCATAGAGGGAATCTCTATATAATAATGGCCATATACAACAAACCCACAGCAAACATCATTCTCAATGGTGAAAAACTGAAAGCATTTCCTCTAAGATCAGGAACAAGACAAGGATGTCCACTCAAGCCACTATTATTAAACATAGTTTTGGAAGTCCTAGCCACAGCTAACAGAGAAGAAAAAGAAATAAAAGGAATAAATATTGGAAAAGAAAAAGTAAAACTGTCACTGTTTGCAGATGACATGATACTATACATAGAGAACCCTAAGGATGCCACCAGAAAACTACTAGAGCTAATCAATGAATTTGGTAAAGAAGCAGGATACAAAATTAATGCTCAGAAATCTCTTGCATTCCTATACACTAATGATGAAAAGGCTGAAAGAGAAAATAAGGAAACACTCCCATTTACCATTACAACAAGACGAAAAAAATACCTAGGAATAAACGTACCTAGGGAGACAAAAGACCTGTATGCATAAAACTATAAGACACTATAAGATGAAAGAAATTAAAGATGACACACACAGATGGAGAGATATACCATGTTCTTGGGTTGGAAGAATCAATATTGTGAAAATGACTATTATACTACCCAAAGCAATCTACAGATTCAATGCAATCCCTATCAAATTACCAATGGCATTTTTTACAGAACTAGAACAAAATATCTTAAAATTTCTGTGGAGACACAAAAGACCCCGAATAGCCAAAGCAGTCTTGAGGGAAAAAAATGGAGCTGGAGGAATCAGACTCCCTGACTTCAGACTATACTGCAAAGCTACAGTAATCAAGAGAATATGGTACCGGCACAAAAAGAGAAATATAGATAAATGGAACAGGATAGAAAGTCCAGAGATAAACCCACACACCTATGGTCACCTTAGTTTTGACAAAGAAGGCAAGAATATACAATGGAGAAAAGACAGCCTCTTCAATAAGTGGTGCTGGGAAAACTGGACCGCTACATGTAAAACAATGAAAATTAGAACACTCCCTAACACCAGATACAAAAATAAACTCAAAATGGATTAGACACCTAAATGTAAGACCGGACACTATAAAACTCTTAGAGGAAAACATAGGAAGAACACTCTTTGACATAACTCACAGCAAGATCTTCTTTGATCCACTTCCTAGACTAATGGAAATGAAACACAAAAAACAAACAAACACAAATGCGGCCTAATGAAACTTAAAAGCTTTTGCAAAGCAAAGGAAACTACAAACAAGACAAAAACACAACCCTCAGAATGGGAGAAAATATTTGCCAATGAATCAACGGACTTAACTGTATACTTGAAATGAATCATACATTTTTTCAGAAGTTTGCTACTAGTCGTGTGAAGGGTACTGAGAGTCACAAGGACCAAATATCACAACTAATGGTTTTAGTGCTTTTCTAGACATGAGGATATGTAAGAATTAGGCTCATAAAATCTTTTTTTTTTTTGAATTTTATTTTATTTTTGTTTTACACAGCAGGTACATATGAGTTATCCATTCTATACATATTAGTGTATATATGTCAATCCCAACCTCCCAATTCTTCACACCACCAACACCCCAGCCCCCCACCCCAGCCACATTCCCCCCTTGCTTACCATATCTTTGTTCTCTATATCTTTGTCTCTATTTCTGCCCCACTAACCAGTTCATCTGTACCATTTTTCTAGGTTCTACATATATATGTTAATCTACAATATTTGTTTTTCTCCTTCTGAGTTACTTCCCTCTGTGTGACAGTCTCTAGATCCATCCACATCTCTAAAAGTGATCCAGTTTTGTTCCTTTTTATGGCTGAGTAATATTCCATTGTACATATGTACCACTTCTTCTTTATCCATTCATCTGTCGATGGGCAATTAGATTGCTTCCATGACCTGACTATTGTAAATAGTGCTGCAATGAACATTCGGGTGCATGTGTCTTTTGAAAGTATGGTTTTCTCTGGGTATATGTCCAGTAGTGGGATTGCTTGGTCATATGATAATTCTATTTTTAGTTTTTTAAGGAACCTCCATTCTGTTCTCCATAGTGGGTGTATCAATTTACATTCCCACCAACAGTGCAAGAGGATTCCGTTTTCTCCACACCCTAATACCATTTGTTGCTAGTAGATTTTCTGATGATGTCCATTATAACTGGTGTGACGTGATACCTCAATGCAGGTTTGATTTGCATTTCTCTAATAATTAGGGATGTTGAGCAACTTTTCATGTGCTTCTTGGACATCTCTATGTCTTATATAGAGAAATGTCTATTTAGGACTTCTGCCCATTTTTTGATTGGGTTGTTTATTTTTTAATATTGAGCTGCATGAGGTGTTTATAGATTTTGGAGATTAATCCGTTGTCCACTGATTCATTGGCAAATATTTTCTCCCATTCTGAGGGTTGTGTTTTTGTCTTGTTTGTAGTTTCCTTTGCTTTGCAAAAGCTTTTAAGTTTCATTAGGCCGCATTTGTGTTTGTTTGTTTTTTGTGTTTCATTTCCATTAGTCTAGGAAGTGGATCAAAGAAGATCTTGCTGTGAGTTATGTCAAAGAGTGTTCTTCCTATGTTTTCCTCTAAGAGTTTTATAGTGTCCGGTCTTACATTTAGGTGTCTAATCCATTTTGAGTTTATTTTTGTATCTGGTGTTAGGGAGTGTTCTAATTTTCATTGTTTTACATGTAGCGGTCCAGTTTTCCCAGCACCACTTATTGAAGAGGCTGTCTTTTCTCCATTGTATATTCTTGCCTTCTTTGTCAAAACTAAGGTGACCATAGGTGTGTGGGTTTATCTCTGGACTTTCTATCCTGTTCCATTTATCTATATTTCTCTTTTTGTGCCGGTACCATATTCTCTTGATTACTGTAGCTTTGCAGTATAGTCTGAAGTCAGGGAGTCTGATTCCTCCAGCTCCATTTTTTTCCCTCAAGACTGCTTTGGCTATTCGGGGTCTTTTGTGTCTCCACAGAAATTTTAAGATATTTTGTTCTAGTTCTGTAAAAAATGCCATTGGTAATTTGATAGGGATTGCATTGAATCTGTAGATTGCTTTGGGTAGTATAATAGTCATTTTCACAATATTGATTCTTCCAACCCAAGAACATGGTATATCTCTCCATCTGTGTGTGTCATCTTTAATTTCTTTCATCTTATAGTGTCTTATAGTTTTATGCATACAGGTCTTTTGTCTCCCTAGGTACGTTTATTCCTAGGTATTTTTTTCGTCTTGTTGTAATGGTAAATGGGAGTGTTTTCCTTATTTTCTCTTTCAGCCTTTCATCATTAGTGTATAGGAATGCAAGAGATTTCTGAGCATTAATTTTGTATCCTGCTTCTTTACCAAATTCATTGATTAGCTCTAGTAGTTTTCTGGTGGCATCCTTAGGGTTCTCTATGTATAGTATCATGTCATCTGCAAACAGTGACAGTTTTACTTTTTCTTTTCCAATATTTATTCCTTTTATTTCTTTTTCTTCTCTGTTAGCTGTGGCTAGGACTTCCAAAACTATGTTTAATAATAGTGGCTTGAGTGGACATCCTTGTCTTGTTCCTGATCTTAGAGGAAATGCTTTCAGTTTTTCACCATTGAGAATGATGTTTGCTGTGGGTTTGTTGTATATGGCCATTATTATATAGAGATTCCCTCTATGCCCCACTCTCTGGAGAGTTTTTATCATAAATGGGTGTTGAATTTTGTCAAAAGCTTTTTCTGCATCTATTGAGATGATCATATGGTTTTTCTTCTTCAATTTGTTAATATGGTGTATCACATTGATTGCTTTGCGTATACTGAAGAATCCTTGCATCCCTGGGGTAAATCCCACTGGATCATGACGTATGATCCTTTTAGTGTGTTGTTGGATTCTGTTCGCTAGTATTTTGTTGAGGATTTTTGCTTCTATGTTCATCACTGATATTGGCCTGTAATTTTCTTTTTTTGTAGTATCTTTGTCTGGTTTTGGAATCAGGGTGATGGTGGCCTCATAGAATGAGTTTGGGAGTGTTCCTTCCTCTGCAATTTTTTGGAAGAGTTTGAGAAGGGTAGGTGTTAGCGCTTCTCTAAATGTTTCATAGAATTCACCTGTGAAGCCATCTGCTGCTGGACCTTTGTTTGCTGGAAGATTCTTAATCACAGTTTCAATTTCTTTACTTGTGATTGGTCTGTTCATATTTTCTATTTGTTCCCGGTTCAGTCTTGGAAGGTTATACCTTTCTAAGAATGTGTCCATTTCTTCCAGGTTGTCCATTGTATTGGCATAGAGTTGCTTGTAGTAGTCTCTTAGGATGCTTTGTATTTCTGTGGTGTCTGTTGTAACTTCTCCTTCTCCATTTCTAATTTTATTGATTTGAGTCCTCGCCCTCTTTTCGTGCTGATTCTGGCTAATGGTTTATAAATTTTGTTGTCTTCTCAAAGAACCAGCTTTTAGTTTTATCAATCTTTGCTATTGTTTTCTTAGTTTCTATTTCATTTATTTCTGTTCTGTTCTTTATGATTCCTTTCCATCTGCTAACTTTGTGCTTTGTTTGTTCTTGTTTTCTCTAGTTTCTTTAGGTGTAAGGTTAGATTGTTTGAGATGTTTCTTGTTTCTTGAGGTAGGATTGTATTGCTATAAACTTCCCTCTTAGAACTGCTTTTGCTGCATCCCATAGGTTTTGGATCATCGTGTTTTTGTTGTAATTTGTCTGTAGGTATTTTTTGATTTCTTCTTTGATTTCTTCACTTATCTCTCGGTTATTTAATAACGTATTGTTTAGCTTCCATGTGTTTGTGTTTTTAATTTTTTTTTTTTTCCCCTGAATTGATTTCTAATCTCATAGCGTTGTGGTCAGAAAAGATGCTTCATATGATTTCAATATTCTTAAATTTACCGAGGCTTGATTTGTGACCCAAGATGTGATCTATCCTGGAGAATGTTCTGTGCGCCCTTGAGAATAAAGTGTAATCTGCTGTTTTGGATAGAATGTCCTATAAATATCAATTAAATCTATCTGGTCTATTGTGTCATTTAAAGCTTGGGTTTCCTTATTAATTTTCTGTTTGGATGATCTGTCCATTGGTGTAAGTGAGGTGTTAAAGTCCCCCACTATTACTGTGGTCACTGTCAATTTCCTCTTTTATAGCTGTTAGCAGTTGCCTTATGTATTGAGGTGCTCCTCTGTTGGGTGCGTATATATTTATAATTGTTATATCTTCTTCTTGGATTGATCCCTTGATCATTATGTAGTGTCCTTCCTTGTCTCTTGCAACATTCTTTAAAGTCTATTTTATCTGATATGAGTATTGCTACTCATAAGCTGGCTACTCCAGCTTTCTTTTGATTCCCATTTGCATGGAATGTCTTTTTCCATCCCCTCACTTTCAGTCTGTATGTGTCCCTAGGTCTCAAGTGGGTCTCCTGTAGACAGCATATACATGGGTCTTGTTTTTGTATCCATTCAGTGAGCCTGTGTCTCTTGGATGGATCATTTAATCCATTCATGTTTAAGGTAATTATCGATATGTATGTTCCTATTTCCATTTTCTTAATTGTTATGGATTTGTTTTTGTAGGTACTTTTCTTCTCATGTGTTTCCCACTTAGAGAAGTTCCTTTAGCATTTGTTGTAGAGCTGGTTTGGTGCTGCTGAATTGTCTTAAGTTTTGATTGTCTGTAAAGCTTTTGATTTCTCTGTCGAATCTGAATGAGATCCTTGCTGGCTAGAGTAATCTTCGTTGTAGGTTCTTCCCTTTCATCTCTTTAAGTATATCGTGCTACTTCCTTCCGGCTTGTAGA
>NW_028124319.1:0-49218 GCF_965194825.1 Balaenoptera physalus | reverse complement strand
GGTGATAGTGCTCATGGTGACAGTGCACACGGTGATAGTGCTCATGGTGATAGTGCCTATGGTAATGGTGTTCACGGTAACAGTGCCCTTGGTGATACTGCTCATGGTGACAGTGCCCATTGTGATATTGCTCACGGTGATAGTGTCCACAGTGACAGTACTCATGGTGAGAGTTCCCATGGTGAAAGTGCGCACGGTAACAGTGCCAATGGTTACAGTGCTCATGGTGGCAGTGTCCATTGTGGCAGTTCCCAAGATGACAGTGCTCATGGTGACAGATTCAATGGTAACAGAGCTCATGATGACAGTGTCCATGGTGAGATTGCCCATGGTGACATTGGCCATGTTGAAAGTGCCCATGGTGACAGTGCTCACGGAGAAAGTGCCCACGGTGACAATGCCCTTGGTGATAGTGCTCATGGTGATAGTGCTCATGGTGGCAGTTCTCATGGTGACAGTGCCCATGTTGAAAGTGCCCATGGTGAGAGTGCTCATGGTGACACTGCCCATGGTGACTGTGCTCATGCTGGCGGTGTACATGGGTGGAGTTCCCATGGTGAAATTCCTTATGGTGGCACTGCCCATGATGATAGTGCTCATGGTGACAGTGTCCATGGTGACAGTGCCCATGGTGACAGTGCCCAGGGTGACATTTCCCATGGTTACAGTGCTCATGGTGAGAGTTCCCATGGTGACACTGCCCATGGTGACAATGCCCATGGTGACTGGGTCCATGGTGACAGTGCCCATGTTGACAGTGCCCATGGTGAGAGTGCCCATGGTGACAGTCACTGCCCATGGTGAAAGTGTCCATGGTGACAGTGCCCATGGTGACAGTGCTCATGGTGACAGTGCCCACGGTGACAGTGCTCACTATGGCAGTGTCAATGGTGACAGTGCCCATGGTGACAGTACCCATGGTGACTGTGCCCACGGTGGCACTGCCAATGGTTACAGTGCTCATGGTGGCAGTGTCCATGGTGGTGGTTCCCAAGATGACAGTGCTCATGGTGACAGTTCCCATGGTGACAGTGCTCACGGTGACAGTGCTCACTGTGGCTGTGTTCATGGTGACAGTACCTATGGTGACAGTACCCATGGTGAGTGTGCCCATAGTGGTAGTGCCAATGGTTACAGTGCTCATGGTAGCAGTGTCCATGGTGGCAGTTCCCAAGATGGCAGTGCTCATGGTGACAATTCCCATGGTTACAGAGATCATGATGACAGTGTCCATGGTGACAGTCCCCATGGTGAGAATGCCCATGTTGAAAGTGCCCAAGGTGACAGTGCTCATGGAGACACTGCCCATGGTGACTGTGCTCATGCTGGCGGTGTACATGGTTGGAGTTCCCATGGTGAAATTCCTCATGGTGGCACTGCCCATGATGATAGTGCTCATGGTGACAGTGTCCATGGTGAGAGTGCCCATGGTGAGAGTGCCCATGATGAAATTTCCCATGTTGACAGTGCTCTTAGTGAGAGTTCCCATGGTGACAATGCTCATGTTGACAGTGCCCATTGTGACAGTGTCAATGGTGACAGTGCCCATGCTGACAGTGTCCATCGTGACAGTGCTCATGTGGACAGTTCCCATGGTGACAGTGCCCATGGTGACTGTTCCCATGGTGATAGTGCTCATGGTGACAGTGCTCATGGTGACAGTGCACACGGTGACAGTACCCATGGTGACAGTGCTCACTGTGATAGTGCTCACGGTGACAGTGCCCTTGGTGATAGTGCTCAAGGTGACACTGCCCATGGTGACAGTGCTCATGGTGACACCCCCCATGGTGAGAGTGCCCAAGGTGACACTGCCCATGGTGACATTTCCCATGGTGACTGTGCTCATGGTGAGAATTCCATGGTGACACTGCTCATGTTGACAGTGCCCATGGTGACAGTGCCCATGCTTAGAGTGCCCATGGAGACAGTGCCCACAGTGACAGTGCTCATATTGACAGTTCCCATGGTGAAAGTGCGCACGGTAACAGTGCCAATGGTTACAGTGCTCATGGTGGCAGTGTCCATTGTGGCAGTTCCCAAGATGACAGTGCTCATGGTGACAGATTCAATGGTAACAGAGCTCATGATGACAGTGTCCATGGTGAGATTGCCCATGGTGACATTGGCCATGTTGAAAGTGCCCATGGTGACAGTGCTCACGGAGAAAGTGCCCACGGTGACAATGCCCTTGGTGATAGTGCTCATGGTGATAGTGCTCATGGTGGCAGTTCTCATGGTGACAGTGCCCATGTTGAAAGTGCCCATGGTGAGAGTGCTCATGGTGACACTGCCCATGGTGACTGTGCTCATGCTGGCGGTGTACATGGGTGGAGTTCCCATGGTGAAATTCCTTATGGTGGCACTGCCCATGATGATAGTGCTCATGGTGACAGTGTCCATGGTGACAGTGCCCATGGTGACAGTGCCCAGGGTGACATTTCCCATGGTTACAGTGCTCATGGTGAGAGTTCCCATGGTGACACTGCCCATGGTGACAATGCCCATGGTGACTGGGTCCATGGTGACAGTGCCCATGTTGACAGTGCCCATGGTGAGAGTGCCCATGGTGACAGTCACTGCCCATGGTGAAAGTGTCCATGGTGACAGTGCCCATGGTGACAGTGCTCATGGTGACAGTGCCCACGGTGACAGTGCTCACTATGGCAGTGTCAATGGTGACAGTGCCCATGGTGACAGTACCCATGGTGACTGTGCCCACGGTGGCACTGCCAATGGTTACAGTGCTCATGGTGGCAGTGTCCATGGTGGTGGTTCCCAAGATGACAGTGCTCATGGTGACAGTTCCCATGGTGACAGTGCTCACGGTGACAGTGCTCACTGTGGCTGTGTTCATGGTGACAGTACCTATGGTGACAGTACCCATGGTGAGTGTGCCCATAGTGGTAGTGCCAATGGTTACAGTGCTCATGGTAGCAGTGTCCATGGTGGCAGTTCCCAAGATGGCAGTGCTCATGGTGACAATTCCCATGGTTACAGAGATCATGATGACAGTGTCCATGGTGACAGTCCCCATGGTGAGAATGCCCATGTTGAAAGTGCCCAAGGTGACAGTGCTCATGGAGACACTGCCCATGGTGACTGTGCTCATGCTGGCGGTGTACATGGTTGGAGTTCCCATGGTGAAATTCCTCATGGTGGCACTGCCCATGATGATAGTGCTCATGGTGACAGTGTCCATGGTGAGAGTGCCCATGGTGAGAGTGCCCATGATGAAATTTCCCATGTTGACAGTGCTCTTAGTGAGAGTTCCCATGGTGACAATGCTCATGTTGACAGTGCCCATTGTGACAGTGTCAATGGTGACAGTGCACATGCTGACAGTGTCCATCGTGACAGTGCTCATGTGGACAGTTCCCATGGTGACAGTTCCCATGGTGACAGTGCCCATGGTGACTTTTCCAATGGTGACAGTGCTCATGGCAAGAGTTTCCATGGTGACAGCGGTCATGTTGACAGTGCCCATGGTGACCATTCCCATGGTGACAGTTCCCATGGTGATAGTGCTAATGGTGACAGTGCTCATCGTGAGAGTTCCCATGGTGACAGTGCTCACGGTGACAGTGCACACTGTGGCAATGTCCATGGTGACAGTGCCCATGGCGACAGTACCCATGTTGACAGTGCCCACGGTGGCAGTGCCAATGGTTACAGTGCTCATGGTGGCATTGTCCATGGTGGCAGTTCCCAAGAAGACAGTGCTCATGGTGACAGTTCCCATGATAATAGGGCTCATGATGACAGTGTCCATGGTGACAGTGTCCATGGTGACAATGCCCATGTTGAAAGTTTGCATGGTGACAGTGCTCATCGTGACACTGCCCATGGTGACTGTGCTCATGCTGGCGGTGTACATGGTTGGAGTTCACATGGTGAAATTCCTCATGGTGGCACTGCCCATGATGATATTGCTCATGGTGACAGTGTCCATGGTGAATGTGCTCATGGTGACAGTGTCAATGGTGACAGTGCTCACAATGATAGTGCTCATGGTGATAGTGTCCATGGTAATAGTGCTCATGGTGACAGTGCCCTTGGTGATATTGCTTACAGTGACACAGACCATGGTGATAGTGCTCATGGTGACACTGCCCATGGTAACAGTGCCTGTGGTGACACTGCCCATGGTGACATTTTCCATGGTGACAGTGCTCATGGTGAGAGTTCCTTGGTGACAGTGCCCATGGTGACAGTGCTCACTGTAACAGTGCTCACTGTGGCAGTGTCCATGGTGACAGTGCCCATGGTGACAGTACCCATGGTGACAGTGACCACAGTGGCAGTGCCAATGGTTACAGTGCTCATGGTGGCAGTGTCCGTGGTAACAGAGCTCATGATGACAGTGTCCATGGTGACAGTGCCCATGGTGACATTGGCCATGTTGAAAGTGCCCATGGTGACAGTGCTCATGGTGACACTGCCCATGGTGACTGTGCTCATGCTGGCGGTGTACATGGTTGGAGTTCCCATGGTGAAATTCCTCATGATGGCACTGCCCATGATGATAGTGCTCATGGTGACAGTGTCCATGGTGACACTGCCCATGGTGACAGTGCCCATGGTGAGAGTTCCCAGGGTGTAAGTGCTCATGTTGACAGTGCACATGGTGACAGTTCCAATGGTGTTCGTGCTCATGGTGATAGTGCTCATGGTGACACTGCCCCTGGTGATATTGCTCATGGTGACACTGCCCATGGTGATTGTGCTCATGATGATAGTGCTCATGGTGACAGTTCCCATGGTGACAGTGCCGATGGTGACAGTGCCCATGGTGACATTTCCCATTGTGAAAGTGCTCATGGTGAGAGTTCCCATGGTGACAGTGCTCATGTTGACAGTGCCCATGGTGACACTTCCCATGGTGATAGTGCTCATGGTGACAGTGCACACGGTGATAGTGCTCATGGTGATAGTGCCTATGGTAATGGTGTTCACGGTAACAGTGCCCTTGGTGATAGTGCTCATGGTGACAGTGCCCATTGTGATATTGCTCACGGTGATAGTGTCCACAGTGACAGTACTCATGGTGAGAGTTCCCATGGTGAAAGTGCGCACGGTAACAGTGCCAATGGTTACAGTGCTCATGGTGGCAGTGTCCATTGTGGCAGTTCCCAAGATGACAGTGCTCATGGTGACAGATTCAATGGTAACAGAGCTCATGATGACAGTGTCCATGGTGAGATTGCCCATGGTGACATTGGCCATGTTGAAAGTGCCCATGGTGACAGTGCTCACGGAGAAAGTGCCCACGGTGACAATGCCCTTGGTGATAGTGCTCATGGTGATAGTGCTCATGGTGGCAGTTCTCATGGTGACAGTGCCCATGTTGAAAGTGCCCATGGTGAGAGTGCTCATGGTGACACTGCCCATGGTGACTGTGCTCATGCTGGCGGTGTACATGGGTGGAGTTCCCATGGTGAAATTCCTTATGGTGGCACTGCCCATGATGATAGTGCTCATGGTGACAGTGTCCATGGTGACAGTGCCCATGGTGACAGTGCCCAGGGTGACATTTCCCATGGTTACAGTGCTCATGGTGAGAGTTCCCATGGTGACACTGCCCATGGTGACAATGCCCATGGTGACTGGGTCCATGGTGACAGTGCCCATGTTGACAGTGCCCATGGTGAGAGTGCCCATGGTGACAGTCACTGCCCATGGTGAAAGTGTCCATGGTGACAGTGCCCATGGTGACAGTGCTCATGGTGACAGTGCCCACGGTGACAGTGCTCACTATGGCAGTGTCAATGGTGACAGTGCCCATGGTGACAGTACCCATGGTGACTGTGCCCACGGTGGCACTGCCAATGGTTACAGTGCTCATGGTGGCAGTGTCCATGGTGGTGGTTCCCAAGATGACAGTGCTCATGGTGACAGTTCCCATGGTGACAGTGCTCACGGTGACAGTGCTCACTGTGGCTGTGTTCATGGTGACAGTACCTATGGTGACAGTACCCATGGTGAGTGTGCCCATAGTGGTAGTGCCAATGGTTACAGTGCTCATGGTAGCAGTGTCCATGGTGGCAGTTCCCAAGATGGCAGTGCTCATGGTGACAATTCCCATGGTTACAGAGATCATGATGACAGTGTCCATGGTGACAGTCCCCATGGTGAGAATGCCCATGTTGAAAGTGCCCAAGGTGACAGTGCTCATGGAGACACTGCCCATGGTGACTGTGCTCATGCTGGCGGTGTACATGGTTGGAGTTCCCATGGTGAAATTCCTCATGGTGGCACTGCCCATGATGATAGTGCTCATGGTGACAGTGTCCATGGTGAGAGTGCCCATGGTGAGAGTGCCCATGATGAAATTTCCCATGTTGACAGTGCTCTTAGTGAGAGTTCCCATGGTGACAATGCTCATGTTGACAGTGCCCATTGTGACAGTGTCAATGGTGACAGTGCCCATGCTGACAGTGTCCATCGTGACAGTGCTCATGTGGACAGTTCCCATGGTGACAGTGCCCATGGTGACTGTTCCCATGGTGATAGTGCTCATGGTGACAGTGCTCATGGTGACAGTGCACACGGTGACAGTACCCATGGTGACAGTGCTCACTGTGATAGTGCTCACGGTGACAGTGCCCTTGGTGATAGTGCTCAAGGTGACACTGCCCATGGTGACAGTGCTCATGGTGACACCCCCCATGGTGAGAGTGCCCAAGGTGACACTGCCCATGGTGACATTTCCCATGGTGACTGTGCTCATGGTGAGAATTCCATGGTGACACTGCTCATGTTGACAGTGCCCATGGTGACACTGTCACTGGTGACAGTGCTCATGGTTACAGTTTCCATGGTGACAGTGCTCACGGTGACAGTGGTCACTGTGCCAATGTCCATGGTGACAGTGCCCATGGTGACAGTACCCATGCTGACAGTGCCCTAGGTGGCAGTGCCAATGGTTACAGTGCTCATGGTGACAGTGTTCATGGTGACACTGCCCATGATGACTGTACTCATGCTAGCGGTGTACATGGTTGGAGTTCCCATGGTGAAATTCCTTATGGTGGCACTGCCCATGATGATAGTGCTCATGGTGACAGTGCCCATGGTGACATTTCCCATGGTTACAGTGCTCATGGTGAGAGTTCCCTTGGTGACAGTGCTCATGTTGACAGTGCCCATTGTGACAGTGTCCATGGTGACAGTGCCCATGGTGCCAGTGCTCACAGTGACAGTGATCACGGAGACAGTGCCCTTGGTGGTAGTCCCCAGTATAAGAGTGCTCACGGTGACATTGCTCATGGTGATATTGCTCACGGTGACACTGCCCATGGAGACAGTACTCACGGTAACAGTGCTCATGGTGACAGTTCCCATGGTTACAGTGCCCATGGTGACAGTGCTCATGGTGACACTGCCCATGGTGACTGTGCTCATGCTGGCGGTGTACATGGGTGGAGTTCCCATGGTGAAATTTCTTATGGTGGCTCTGCCCATGATAATAGTGCTCATGGTGACAGTGTCCATGGTGACAGTGCCCATGGTGACATTTCTCATGGTGACAGTGCTCATGGTGAGAGTTCCTATGGTGACAGTGCTCATGTTGACAGTGCCCATGGTGACAGTGCCCATGGTGAGAGTGCCAATGGTGAGAGCGGCCATGGTGACCGTTCCCATGGTGACACTTCCCATGGTATTAGTGCCCATCGTGACATTTCCCATGGTGAGATTTCCTATGGTGACAGTGCACACATTGACAGTGCCCACGGTGACAGTGCTCACGATGATAGAGCTCATGGTGACAGTGTCCATGGTAATAATGCTAATGGTGACACTGCCCATGGTGATATTGCTTATGGTGACACAGCCCATGCTGACAGTGGTCAAGGTGAAAGAGCTCATGGTGACATTTACCATGGTGACAGTGCCCATGGTGACAGTGCTCATGGTAACAGTGCCTATGGTGAGAGTGCTCATGGTGACAATTCCCATGGTGACAGTGCTCATGGTGAGATTTCCCATGGTGATAGTGCTCATCTTGAGAGTGCCCATGGTGACCGTTCCCATGCTGGCATTTCCCAAGGTGAGAGTGCTCATGGTGACAGTGCACACGGTGACTGTGCCCACAGTGACAGTGCTCACGGTGATAGTGCTCACGATGACAGTGCCCTTGGTGATAGTCCTCATGGTGATAGTGCTCACGGTGATAGTGCTTATGGTGACAGTTCCCATGGAGACAGTGTCCATGGTGACACTGCTCATGGTGACACTGCCCATGGTGACAGTGCCCATAATGATAATGCCCATGTTGACATTTCACATGATAACAGTGCTCATGGTGAGAGTTCCCATGGTGACAGTGCTCAGGTTGACAGTGCCCATGGTGACAGCGTCCATTGTGCCAGTGCCCATGGTGAGAGTGCCCATGATGACAGTGCCCATGGTGACAGTGTCCATGGTCACAGTGCCCATGGTGACAGTGCTCATGGTGACAATTCCCATGGTGACAGTGCCCATGGTCACATTGCCCATGGTGACATTACCCATGGTGACAATGCTCAGGGTGAGAGTTTCCATGGTGACAGTGCTCATGTTAACAGTGCCCATGGTGACCGTTCCCATGGTGACAGTGACCATGGTGATAGTTCTCATGGTGACCCTGCTCATGGTGACAGTGTACATGGTGATAGTGCTCATGGTGATAGTGCTAATGGTGACAGGGCCCATGGTGACAGTGCCCATTGTGATAGTGCTCACGGTGATAATGCCCACAGTGACAGTGCTAATATTGACAGTGCCCCCGGTGACAGTGTTTATGGTGACAGTGCTCATGGTGATAGTGCTCATGGTGACAGTGCCCTTGGTGATAGTGCTCATGGTAATAGTGCTAAAGGTCATAGTGCTCATGGTGACAGTTCCCATGGTGACAGTGCCCATGTTGAAAGTGCCCATGGTGACAGTTCCCATGGTGACAGTGCCCATTGTGACAGTGCTCATGGTGAGTGTTTCCATGGTGACAGTGTTCATGTTGACAGTGCCCATGGTGACCATTCCCATGGTGACAGTTCCCATGGTGATAGTACTCATGGTGACAGTGCTCATGGTGACAGTTCCCATGGTGACAGTGCTCATGGTGACATTTCCCATGGTGACAGTGCTCACGGTGACAGTGCTGACTGTGGCAATGTCCATGGTGACAGTCCCATGGTGACAGTGTGCATGGTAATTGTGCCCATGGTGAGAGTGCCCATGTTGACAGTGCCCACAGTGACAGTGCTCAGGGTGACAGTTACCATGGTGACAGTGCCCATTGTAACATTTCCCCTGGTGACATTCCTCATGGTGAGAGTTCCCACGGTGACAGTGCTCATGTTGACAGTGCCGATGGTGACCATTCCTATGGTGACAATCACCATGGTGATAGTTCTCATGGTGACACTGCACATGATGACAGTGCACAGGGTGATAGTGCTCATGGTTACAGTGCCCTTGGTGACAGTGCCCATTGTAATAGTGCTCACCGTGATAGTGCCCACAGTGACAGTGCTAATGTTGACAGTGCCCCCGGTGACAGTGTTTATGGTGACAGTGCTCATGGTGATAGTGCTAAAGGTCATAGTGCTCATGGTGACAGTTCCCATGGTGACAGTGCCCAAGCTGAAAGTGCCCATGGTGACAGTTCCCATGTTGACAGTGCCCATGGTGACTTTTCCCATGGTGACAGTGCTCATGGTGAGAGTTTCCATGGTGACAGTGCTCATGTTGACAGTGCCCACTGTGACCGTCCTCATGGTGACAGTGACCATGGTGATAGTTCTCATGGTGACCCTGCTTATGGTGACAGTGCACAGGGTGATAGTGCTCATGGTGATTGTGCTCATGGTGATAGTGCCTATGGTAATAGTTCTCACGGTGACAGTGCACTTGGTGATAGTGCTCATGGTGATAGTGCTCATGGTGACAGTGCCCATGGTGACAGTGCCCATTGTGAGAGTGCTCACGGTGATACTGCCCACAGTGACAGTGCTAATATTGACAGTGCCCCGGTGACAGTGTTTATGGTGACAGTGCTCATGGTGATAGTGCTCACGGTGATAGTGCTCATGGTGACAGTGCCTTTGGTGATATTGCTTATGGTGATAGTGATAAAGGTCATAGTGCTCATGGTGAAATTTCGCGTGGTGACAGTGCCCATGTTGAAAGTGCCCATGGTGACAGTTCCCATGGTGACAGTGCCCATGGTGACTTTTCCAATGGTGACAGTGCTCATGGCGAGAGTTTCCATGGTGACAGCGGTCATGTTGACAGTGCCCATGGTGACCATTCCCATGGTGACAGTTCCCATGGTGATAGTGCTAATGGTGACAGTGCTCATCGTGAGAGTTCCCATGGTGACAGTGCTCACGGTGACAGTGCTCACTGTGGCAATGTCCATGGTGACAGTGCCCATGGCGACAGTACCCATGTTGACAGTGCCCACGGTGGCAGTGTCAATGATTACAGTGCTCATGGTGGCATTGTCCATGGTGGCAGTTCCCAAGAAGACAGTGCTCATGGTGACAGTTCCCATGATAATAGGGCTCATGATGACAGTGTCCATGGTGACAGTGTCCATGGTGACAATGCCCATGTTGAAAGTGTGCATGGTGACAGTGCTCATCGTGACACTGCCTATGGTGACTGTGCTCATGCTGGCGGTGTACATGGTTGGAGTTCCCATGGTGAAATTCCTCATGGTGGCACTGCCCATGATGATATTGCTCATGGTGACAGTGTCCATGGTGAATGTGCCCATGGTGACAGTGTCAATGGTGATAGTGCTCACAGTGACAGTGCTCACAATGATAGTGCTCATGGTGATAGTGTCCATGGTAATAGTGCTCATGGTGACAGTGCCCTTGGTGATATTGCTTACGGTGACACAGACCATGGTGATAGTGCTCATGGTGACACTGCCCATGGTAACAGTGCCTGTGGTGACACTGCCCATGGTGACATTTTCCATGGTGACAGTGCTCATGGTGAGAGTTCCTTGGTGACAGTGCCCATGGTGACAGTGCTCACTGTAACAGTGCTCACTGTGGCAGTGTCCATGGTGACAGTGCCCATGGTGACAGTACCCATTGTGACAGTGACCACAGTGGCAGTGCTAATGGTTACAGTGCTCATGGTGGCAGTGTCCGTGGTAACAGCTCATGATGACAGTGTCCATGGTGACAGAGCCCATGGTGACAATGGCCATGTTGAAAGTGCCCATGGTGACAGTGCTCATGGTGATACTGCCCATGGTGACTGTGCTCATGCTGGCGGTGTACATGGTTGGAGTTCCCATGGTGAAATTCCTCATGATGGCACTGCCCATGATGATAGTGCTCATGGTGACAATGTCCATGGTGACACTGCCCATGTTGACAGTGCCCATGGTGACACTTCCCATGGTGATAGTGCTCATGGTGACAGTGCACAGGGTGACAGTGCACACGGTGATAGTGTTCATGGTGATAGTGCCTATGGTAATGGTGTTCACGGTAACAGTGCCCTTGGTGATAGTGGTCATGGTGACAGTGCCCATTGTGATATTGCTCACGGTGATAGTGTCCACAGTGACAGTACTCATGGTGAGAGTTCCCATGGTGACAGTGCCCATGGTGACAGTTCTCATGGTGACAGTGCCCACGGTGACAGTGCTCATGGTGAAATTGCTCACGGTGACAGTGCCCTTGGTGTTAGTGCCCATGGTAATAGTGCTCACGGTGACAGTGCCCATGGTGATATTGCTCATGGTGACACTGCCCATGGTGATAATGCTCATGGTGATAGTGCTCATGGTGACAGTTCCCATGGTTAAAGTGCCCATGGTGACAGTGCTCATGGTGACAGTGCCCAAGGTGACAGTGCTCACGGTGATAGTGCTCATGGTGACAGTTCACATGGTGACAGTGTCCATGGTGAGAGTGCCCATGGTGACAGTGCCCACTGTGACACTTTGCATGGTGATAGTGCCCATGGTGACAGTGCCCATGGTGACATTTCCCATGGTGACAGTGCTCATGGTGACAATTCCCATGGTGACAGTGCTCATCTTGACAGTGCCCATGGTGACCGTTCCCATGGTGACATTTCCCATGGTGATAGTGCTCATGGTGACAGTGCAAACGGTGACAGTGCCCCCGGTGACAGTGCTCACGGTGATAGTGCACATGGTGAGAGTGCACATGGTAATAGTGCTCACAGTGACAGTGCCCATGTTGATATTGCTCACGGTGACACTGCCCATGGTGACAGTGCTCATGTTGACAGTGCCCATGGTGACAGTGTCCATGGTGACAGTGCCCATGGTGAGAGTGCCCATGGAGACAGTGCCCACAGTGACAGTGCTCATATTGACAGTTCCCATGGTGAAAGTGCGCACAGTAACAGTGCCAATGGTTACAGTGCTCATGATGACAGTGTCCATGGTGAGAGTGCCCATGGTGACATTGGCCGTGTTGAAAGTGCCCATGGTGAGAGTGCTCATGGTGACACTGCCCATGGTGACAGTGCTCATGCTGGCGGTGTACATGGGTGGAGTTCCCATGGTGAAATTCCTTATGGTGGCACTGCCCATGATGATAGTGCTCATGGTGACAGTGTCCATGGTGACAGTGCCCATGGTGACAGGGCCCACTGTGACACTTTGCATGGTGATAGTGCCCATGGTGACAGTGCCCATGGTGACATTTCCCATGATGATAGTGCTCATGGTTACAGTGTCCATGGTGACAGTTCTCATGGTGACTGGGTCCATGGTGACAGTGCCCATGGTGACAGTGCCCAGGGTGACATTTCCCATGGTTACAGTGCTCATGGTGCGAGTTCCCATGGTGACAGTGCCCATGGTGACAATGCCCATGGTGACTGGATCCATGGTGACAGTGCCCATGGTGACAGTGCCCATGGTGAGAGTGCCCATGGTGACAGTCACTGCCCATGGTGAAAGTGTCCATGGTGACAGTGCCCATGGTGACAGTGCCCATGGTGACATTGCCTATGGTGACAGTGCCCATGTTGAAAGTGCCCATGGTGACAGTGCTCATGGTGACAGTGCCCTTGGTGATAGTGCTCATGGTGAAAGTTCACATGGTGACAGTGCCCATGGTGACCGTTCCCATGGTGACATTTCCCATGGTGATAGTGCTCATGGTGACAGTGCCCTTGGTGATAGTGCTCATGGTTACACTGCCCATGGTGACTGTTCTCATGCTGGCGGTGTACATGGTTGGAGTTCCCATGGTGAAATTCCTTATGGTGGCACTGCCCATGATGATACTGCTGATGGTGACAGTGTCCATGGTGACAGTTCCCATGGTGACAGTGCCCATGGTGACATTTCCCATTGTGACAATGCTCATAGTGAGAGTTCGTATGGTGACAATGCTCATGTTGACAGTGCCCATGTTGACAGTGTCCATGGTGACAGTGCCCATGGTGACAGTGCCGATGGTGAGAGTGCCCATGGTGACCGTTCCCATGGTGTTACTTCCCATGGTGATATTGCTCATGGTGACAGTGCTCATGGTGACAGTGTACATGGTGACAGTGCTCACAGAGACAGTGCTCACAATGATAGTGCTCATGGTGATAGTGTCCATGGTAATAGTGCTCATGGTGACAGTGCCCTTGGTGATACTGCTTACGGTGACACAGACCATGGTGATAGTGCTCATGGTGACACTGCCCATGGTAACAGTGCCTGTGGTGACACTGCCCATGGTGACATTTTCCATGGTGACAGTGCTCATGGTGAGAGTTCCTTGGTGACAGTGCCCATGGTGACAGTGCTCACTGTTACAGTGCTCACTGTGGCAGTGTCCATGGTGACAGTGCCCATGGTGACAGTACCCATGGTGACAGTGACCACAGTGGCAGTGCCAATGGTTACAGTGCTCATGGTGGCAGTGTCCGTGGTAACAGAACTCATGATGACAGTGTCCATGGTGACAGTGCCCATGGTGACATTGGCCATCTTGAAAGTGCCCATGGTGACAGTGCTTATGGTGACACTGCCCAATGTGACTGTGCTCATGCTGGCGGTGTACATGGTTGGAGTTCCCATGGTGAAATTCCTCATGATGGCACTGCCCATGATGATAGTGCTCATGGTGACAGTGTCCATGGTGACACTGCCCATGGTGACAGTGCCCATGGTGAGAGTTCCCAGGGTGTAAGTGCTCATGTTGACAGTGCACATGGTGACAGTTCCCATGGTGATCGTGCTCATGGTGATAGTTCTCATGGTGACACTGCCCCTGGTGATATTGCTCACGGTGACACTGCCCATGGTGATTGTGCTCATGATGATAGTGCTCATGGTGACAGTTCCCATGGTGACAGTGCCCATGGTGACAGTGCCCATGGTGACATTTCCCATTGTGAAAGTGCTCATGGTGAGAGTTCCCATGGTGACAGTGCTCATGTTGACAGTGCCCATGGTGACACTTCCCATGGTGATAGTGCTCATGGTGACAGTGCACACGGTGATAGTGCTCATGGTGATAGTGCCTATGGTAATGGTGTTCACGGTAACAGTGCCCTTGGTGATAGTGCTCATGGTGACAGTTCCCATTGTGATATTGCTCACGGTGATAGTGTCCACAGTGACTGTACTCATGGTGAGAGTTCCCATGGTGACAGTGCCCATGGTGACAGTTCTCATGGTGACAGTGCCCACGGTGACAGTGCTCATGGTGACATTGCTCACGATGACAGTGCCCTTGGTGATAGTGCCCATGGTAATAGTGCTGACGGTGACAGTGCCCATGGTGATATTGCTCATGGTGACACTGCCCATGGTGATAGTGCTCATGGTGATAGTGCTCATGGTGACAGTTCCCATGGTTAAAGTGCCCATGGTGACAGTGCTCATGGTGACAGTGCCCAAGGTGACAGTGCTCACGGCGATAGTGCTCATGGTGACAGTTCACATGGTGACAGTGTCCATGGTGAGAGTGCCCATGGTGACAGTGCCCACTGTGACACTCTGCATGGTGATAGTGCCCATGGTGACAGTGCCCATGGTGACATTTCCCATGGTGACAGTGCTCATGGTGACAGTTCCCATGGTGACAGTTCTCATATTGACAGTGCCCATGGTGACCGTTCCCATGGTGACATTTCCCATGGTGATAGTGCTCATGGTGACAGTGCAAACGGTGACTGTGCCCCCGGTGACATTGCTCACGGTGATAGTGCACATGGTGATAGTGCACATGGTAATAGTGCTCACAGTGACAGTGCCCATGTTGATATTGCTCATGGTGACACTGCCCATGGTGACAGTGCTCATGTTGACAGTGCCCATGGTGACAGTGCCCATGCTTAGAGTGCCCATGGAGACAGTGCCCACAGTGACAGTGCTCATATTGGCAGTTCCCATGGTGAAAGTGCGCACGGTAACAGTGCCAATGGTTACAGTGCTCATGGTGGCAGTGTCCATTGTGGCAGTTCCCAAGATGACAGTGCTCATGGTGACAGTTTCAATGGTAAAAGAGCTCATGATGACAGTGTCCATGGTGAGATTGCCCATGGTGACATTGGCCATGTTGAAAGTGCCCATGGTGACAGTGCTCATGGAGAAAGTGCTCACGGTGACAATGCCCTTGGTGATAGTGCTCATGGTGATAGTGCTCATGGTGGCAGTTCTCATGGTGACAGTGCCCATGTTGAAAGTGCCCATGGTGAGAGTGCTCATGGTGACACTGCCCATGGTGACTGTGCTCATGCTGGCGGTGTACATGGGTGGAGTTCCCATGGTGAAATTCCTTATGGTGGCACTGCCCATGATGATAGTGCTCATGGTGACAGTGTCCATGGTGACAGTGCCCATGGTGACAGTGCCCAGGGTGACATTTCCCATGGTTACAGTGCTCATGGTGAGAGTTCCCATGGTGACACTGCCCATGGTGACAATGCCCATGGTGACTGGGTCCATGGTGACAGTGCCCATGTTGACAGTGCCCATGGTGAGAGTGCCCATGGTGACAGTCACTGCCCATGGTGAAAGTGTCCATGGTGACAGTGCCCATGGTGACAGTGCTCATGGTGACAGTGCCCACGGTGACAGTGCTCACTGTGGCAGTATCAATGGTGACAGTGCCCATGGTAACAGTACCCATGGTGACTGTGCACACGGTGGCACTGCCAATGGTTACAGTGCTCATGGTGGCAGTGTCCATGGTGGTGGTTCCCAAGATGACAGTGCTCATGGTGACAGTTCCCATGGTGTCAGTGCTCACTGTGACAGTGCTCACTGTGGCTGTGTTCATGGTGACAGTACCTATGGTGACAGTACCCATGGTGAGTGTGCCCATAGTGGTAGTGCCAATGTTTACAGTGCTCATGGTAGCAGTGTCCATGGTGGCAGTTCCCAAGATGGCAGTGCTCATGGTGACAGTTACCATGGTTACAGAGATCATGATGACAGTGTCCATGGTGACAGTCCCCATGGTGAGAGTGCCCATGTTGAAAGTGCCCAAGGTGACAGTGCTCATGGAGACACTGCCCATGGTGACTGTACTCATGCTGGCGGTGTACATGGCTGGAGTTCCCATGGTGAAATTCCTCATGGTGGCACTGCCCATGATGATAGTGCTCATGGTGACAGTGTCCATGGTGAGAGTGCCCATGGTGAGAGTGCCCATGGTGAGAGTGCCCATGATGAAATTTCCCATGTTGACAGTGCTCTTAGTGAGAGTTCCCATGGTGACAATGCTCATGTTGACAGTGCCCATTGTGACAGTGTCAATGGTGACAGTGCCCATGCTGACAGTGTCCATCGTGACAGTGCTCATGTGGACAGTTCCCATGGTGACAGTGCCCATGGTGACCGTTCTCATGGTGATAGTGCTCATGGTGACAGTGCTCATGGTGACAGTGCACACGGTGACAGTACCCATGGTGACAGTGCTCACTGTGATAGTGCTCACGGTGACAGTGCCCTTGGTGATAGTGCTCAAGGTGACACTGCCCATGGTGACAGTGCTCATGGTGACACTCCCCATGGTGAGAGTGCCCATGGTGACACTGCCCATGGTGACATTTCCCATGGTGACTGTGCTCATGGTGATAATTCCATGGTGACACTGCTCATGTTGACAGTGCCCATGGTGACACTGTCACTGGTGATAGTGCTCATGGTGACAGTTTCCATGGTGACAGTGCTCACGGTGACAGTGGTCACTGTGGCAATGTCCATGGTGACAGTGCCCATGGTGACAGTACCCATGCTGACAGTGCCCTAGGTGGCAGTGCCAATGGTTACAGTGCTCATGGTGACAGTGTTCATGGTGACACTGCCCATGATGACTGTGCTCATGCTAGCGGTGTACATGGTTGGAGTTCCCATGGTGAAATTCCGTATGGTGGCACTGCCCATGATGATAGTGCTCATGGTGACAGTTTCCATGGTGAAAGTGCCCATGGTGACATTTCCCATGGTTACAGTGCTCATGGTGAGAGTTCCCTTGGTGACAGTGCTCATGTTGACAGTGCCCATTGTGACAGTGTCCATGGTGACAGTGCCCATGGTGCCAGTGCTCACGGTGACAGTGATCACGGAGACAGTGCCCTTGGTGGTAGTCCCCAGTATAAGAGTGCTCACGGTGACATTGCTCATGGTGATATTGCTCACGGTGACACTGCCCATGGAGATAGTACTCACGGTAACAGTGCTCATGGTGACAGTTCCCATGGTTACAGTGCCCATGGTGACAGTGCTCAGGGTGACACGGCCCATGGTGACTGTGCTCATGCTGGCGGTGTACATGGGTGGAGTTCCCATGGTGAAATTTCTTATGGTGGCACTGCCCATGATAATAGTGCTCATGGTGACAGTGTCCATGGTGACAGTGCCCATGGTGACAGTGCCCATGGTGACATTTCTCATGGTGACAGTGCTCATGGTGAGAGTTCCTATGGTGACAGTGCTCATGTTGACAGTGCCCATGGTGACAGTGCCCATGGTGAGAGTGCCAATGGTGAGAGCGGCCATGGTGACCGTTCCCATGGTGACACTTCCCATGGTATTAGTTCCCATCGTGACATTTCCCATGGTGAGATTTCCTATGGTGACAGTGCACACATTGACAGTGCCCACGGTGACAGTGCTCACGATGATAGAGCTCATGGTGACAGTGTCCATGGTAATAATGCTAATGGTGACACTGCCCATGGTGATATTGCTTATGGTGACACAGCCCACGCTGACAGTGGTCAAGGTGAAAGAGCTCATGGTGACATTTACCATGGTGACAGTGCCCATGGTGACAGTGCTCATGGTAAGAGTGCCTATGGTGAGAGTGCTCATGGTGACAATTCCCATGGTGACAGTGCTCATGGTGAGATTTTCCATGGTGATAGTGCTCATCTTGAGAGTGCCCATGGTGACTGTTCCCATGAGGGCATTTCCCAAGGTGAGAGTGCTCATGGTGACAGTGCACACGGTGACTGTGCCCACAGTGACAGTGCTCACGGTGATAGTGCTCACGATGACAGTGCCCTTGGTGATAGTGCTCACGGTGATAGTGCTTATGGTGACAGTTCCCATGGAGACAGTGTCCATGGTGACACTGCTCATCTTGACACTGCCCATGGTGACAGTGCCCATAATGATAATGCCCATGTTGACATTTCACATGATAACAGTGCTCATGGTGAGAGATCCCATGGTGACAGTGCTCAGGTTGACAGTGCCCATGGTGACAGCGTCCATTGTGCCAGTGCCCATGGTGAGAGTGCCCATGATGACAGTGCCCATGGTGACAGTGTCCATGGTCACAGTGCCCATGGTGACAGTGCTCATGGTGACAATTCCCATGGTGACAGTGCCCATGGTCACATTGCCCATGGTGACATTTCCCATGGTGACAATGCTCAGGGTGAGAGTTTCCATGGTGACAGTGCTCATGTTAACAGTGCCCATGGTGACCGTTCCCATGGTGACAGTGACCATGGTGATAGTTCTCATGGTGACCCTGCTCATGGTGACAGTGTACATGGTGATAGTGCTCATGGTGATAGTGCTAATGGTGACAGGGCCCATGGTGACAGTGCCCATTGTGATAGTGCTCACGGTGATAATGCCCACAGTGACAGTGCTAATATTGACAGTGCCCCCGGTGACAGTGTTTATGGTGACAGTGCTCATGGTGATAGTGCTCATGGTGACAGTGCCCTTGGTGATAGTGCTCATGGTAATAGTGCTAAAGGTCATAGTGCTCATGGTGACAGTTCCCATGGTGACAGTGCCCATGTTGAAAGTGCCCATGGTGACAGTTCCCATGGTGACAGTGCCCATTGTGACAGTGCTCATGGTGAGAGTTTCCATGGTGACAGTGTTCATGTTGACAGTGCCCATGGTGACCATTCCCATGGTGACAGTTCTCATGGTGATAGTACTCATGGTGACAGTGCTCATGGTGACAGTTCCCATGGTGACAGTGCTCATGGTGACATTTCCCATGGTGACAGTGCTCACGGTGACAGTGCTGACTGTGGCAATGTCCATGGTGACAGTCCCATGGTGACAGTGTGCATGGTAACAGTGCCCATGGTGAGAGTGCCCATGGTGACAGTGCCCACGGTGACAGTGCTCAGGGTGACAGTTACCATGGTGACATTGCCCATTGTAACATTTCCGCTGGTGACAGTCCTCATGGTGAGAGTTCCCACGGTGACAGTGCTCATGTTGACAGTGCCGATGGTGACCATTCCTATGGTGACAGTCACCATGGTGATAGTTCTCATGGTGACACTGCACATGATGACAGTGCACAGGGTGATAGTGCTCATGGTTACAGTGCCCTTGGTGACAGTGCCCATTGTAATAGTGCTCACCGTGATAGTGCCCACAGTGACAGTGCTAATATTGACAGTGCCCCCGGTGACTGTGTTTATGGTGACAGTGCTCATGGTGATAGTGCTAAAGGTCATAGTGCTCATGGTGACAGTTCGCATGGTGACAGTGCCCAAGCTGAAATTGCCCATGGTGACAGTTCCCATGTTGACAGTGCCCATGGTGACTTTTCCCATGGTGACAGTGCTCATGGTGAGAGTTTCCATGGTGACAGTGCTCATGTTGACAGTGCCCACTGTGACCGTCCTCATGGTGACAGTGACCATGGTGATAGTTCTCATGGTGACCCTGCTTATGGTGACAGTGCACAGGGTGATATTGCTCATGGTGATTGTGCTCATGGTGATAGTGCCTATGGTAATAGTTCTCACGGTGACAGTGCACTTGGTGATAGTGCTCATGGTGATAGTGCTCATGGTGACAGTGCCCATGGTGACAGTGCCCATTGTGAGAGTGCTCACGGTGATACTGCCCACAGTGACAGTGCTAATATTGACAGTGCCCCGGTGACAGTGTTTATGGTGACAGTGCTCATGGTGATAGTGCTCACGGTGATAGTGCTCATGGTGACAGTGCCTTTGGTGATACTGCTTATGGTGATAGTGATAAAGGTCATAGTGCTCATGGTGACATTTCGCGTGGTGACAGTGCACATGTTGAAAGTGCCCATGGTGACAGTTCCCATGGTGACAGTGCCCATGGTGACTTTTCCAATGGTGACAGTGCTCATGGCGAGAGTTTCCATGGTGACAGCGGTCATGTTGACAGTGCCCATGGTGACCATTCCCATGGTGACAGTTCCCATGGTGATAGTGCTAATGGTGACAGTGCTCATCGTGAGAGTTCCCATGGTGACAGTGCTCACGGTGACAGTGCTCACTGTGGCAATGTCCATGGTGACAGTGCCCATGGCGACAGTACCCATGTTGACAGTGCCCACGGTGGCAGTGCCAATGGTTACAGTGCTCATGGTGGCATTGTCCATGGTGGCAGTTCCCAAGAAGACAGTGCTCATGGTGACAGTTCCCATGATAATAGGGCTCATGATGACAGTGTCCATGGTGACAGTGTCCATGGTGACAATGCCCATGTTGAAAGTGTGCATGGTGACAGTGCTCATCGTGACACTGCCCATGGTGACTGTGCTCATGCTGGCGGTGTACATGGTTGGAGTTCCCATGGTGAAATTCCTCATGGTGGCACTGCCCAGGATGATATTGCTCATGGTGACAGTGTCCATGGTGAATGTGCCCATGGTGACAGTGTCAATGGTGATAGTGCTCACGGTGACAGTGCTCACAATGATAGTGCTCATGGTGATAGTGTCCATGGTAATAGTGCTCATGGTGACAGTGCCCTTGGTGATATTGCTTACGGTGACACAGACCATGGTGATATTGCTCATGGTGACAGTGCTCATGGTGATAGTGCTCATGGTGACAGTTCCCATGGTTAAAGTGCCCATGGTGACAGTGCTCATGGTGACAGTGCCCAAGGTGACAGTGCTCACGGTGATAGTGCTCATGGTGACAGTTCACATGGTGACAGTGTCCATGGTGAGAGTGCCCATGGTGACAGTGCCCACTGTGACACTTTGCATGGTGATAGTGCCCATGGTGACAGTGCCCATGGTGACATTTCCCATGGTGACAGTGCTCATGGTGACAATTCCCATGGTGACAGTGCTCATCTTGACAGTGCCCATGGTGACCGTTCCCATGGTGACATTTCCCATGGTGATAGTGCTCATGGTGACATTGCAAACGGTGACAGTGCCCCCGGTGACAGTGCTCACGGTGATAGTGCACATGGTGAGAGTGCACATGGTAATAGTGCTCACAGTGACAGTGCCCATGATGATATTGCTCACGGTGACACTGCCCATGGTGACAGTGCTCATGTTGACAGTGCCCATGGTGACAGTGTCCATGGTGACAGTGCCCATGGTGAGAGTGCCCATGGAGACAGTGCCCACAGTGACACTGCTCATATTGACAGTTCCCATGGTGAAAGTGCGCACGGTAACAGTGCCAATGGTTATAGTGCTAATGATGACAGTGTCCATGGTGAGAGTGCCCATGGTGACACTGCCCATGGTGACAATGCCCATGGTGACTGGGTCCATGGTGACAGTGCCCATGGTGACAGTGCCCATGGTGAGAGTGCCCATGTTGACAGTAACTGCCCATGGTGAAAGTGTCCATGGTGACAGTGCCCATGGTGACATTGCCTATGGTGACAGTGCCCATGTTGAAAGTGCCCATGGTGACAGTGCTCATGGTGACAGTGCCCTTGGTGATAGTGCTCATGGTGAAAGTTCACATGGTGACAGTGCCCATGGTGACCGTTCCCATGGTGACATTTCCCATGGTGATAGTGCTCATGGTGACAGTGCCCTTGGTGATAGTGCTCATGGTTACACTGCCCATGGTGACTGTTCTCATGCTGGCGGTGTACATGGTTGGAGTTCCCATGGTGAAATTCCTTATGGTGGCACTGCCCATGATGATACTGCTGATGGTGACAGTGTCCATGGTGACAGTTCCCATGGTGACAGTGCCCATGGTGACATTTCCCATTGTGACAGTGCTCATGGTGAGAGTTCGTATGGTGACAATGCTCATGTTGACAGTGCCCATGTTGACAGTGTCCATGGTGACAGTGCCCATGGTGACAGTGCCCATGGTGAGAGTGCCCATGGTGACCGTTCCCATGGTGTTACTTCCCATGGTGATATTGCTCATGGTGACAGTGTCCATGGTGAATGTGCCCATGGTGACAGTGTCAATGGTGACAGTGCTCACGGTGACAGTGCCCTTGGTGATATTGCTTACGGTGACACAGACCATGGTGATAGTGCTCATGGTGACACTGCCCATGGTAACAGTGCCTGTGGTGACACTGCCCATGGTGACATTTTCCATGGTGACATTGCTCATGGTGAGAGTTCCTTGGTGACAGTGCCCATGGTGACAGTGCTCACTGTTACAGTGCTCACTGTGGCAGTGTCCATGGTGACAGTGCCCATGGTGACAGTACCCATGGTGACAGTGACCACAGTGGCAGTGCCAATGGTTACAGTGCTCATGGTGGCAGTGTCCGTGGTAACAGAGCTCATGATGACAGTGTCCATGGTGACAGTGACCATGGTGACATTGGCCATGTTGAAAGTGCCCATGGTGACAGTGCTCATGGTGACACTGCCCATGGTGACTGTGCTCATGCTGGCGGTGTACATAGTTGGAGTTCCCATGGTGAAATTCCTCATATTGGCACTGCCCATGATGATAGTGCTCATGGTGACAGTGTCCATGGTGACACTGCCCATGCTGACAGTGCCCATGGTGAGAGTTCCCAGGGTGTAAGTGCTCATGTTGACAGTGCACATGGTGACAGTTCCCATGGTGATCGTGCTCATGGTGTTAGTGCTCATGGTGACACTGCCCCTGGTGATATTGCTCACGGTGACACTGCCCATGGTGATTGTGCTCATGATGATAGTGCTCATGGTGACAGTTCCCATGGTGACAGTGCCGATGGTGACAGTGCCCATGGTGACATTTCCCATTGTGAAAGTGCTCATGGGGAGAGTTCCCATGGTGACAGTGCTCATGTTGACAGTGCCCATGGTGACACTTCCCATGGTGATAGTGCTCATGGTGACAGTGCACACGGTGATAGTGCTCATGGTGATAGTGCCTATGGTAATGGTGTTCACGGTAACAGTGCCCTTGGTGATAGTGCTCATGGTGACAGTGCCCATTGTGATATTGCTCACGGTGATAGTGTCCACAGTGACAGTACTCATGGTGAGAGTTCCCATGGTGACAGTGCCCATGGTGACAGTTCTCATGGTGACAGTGCCCACGGTGACAGTGCTCATGGTGACATTGCTCACGATGACAGTGCCCTTGGTGATAGTGCCCATGGTAATAGTGCTCACGGTGAGAGTGCCCATGGTGATATTGCTCATGGTGACACTGCCCATGGTGATAGTGCTCATGGTGATAGTGCTCATGGTGACAGTTCCCATGGTTAAAGTGCCCATGGTGACAGTGCTCATGGTGACAGTGCCCAAGGTGACAGTGCTCACGGTGATAGTGCTCATGGTGACAGTTCACATGGTGACAGTGTCCATGGTGAGAGTGCCCATGGTGACAGTGCCCACTGTGACACTCTGCATGGTGATAGTGCCCATGGTGACAGTGCCCATGGTGACATTTCCCATGGTGACAGTGCTCATGGTGACAGTTCCCATGGTGACAGTGCTCATATTGACAGTGCTCATGGTGACATTTCCCATGGTGATAGTGCTCATGGTGACAGTGCAAACGGTGACTGTGCCCCCGGTGACATTGCTCACGGTGATAGTGCACATGGTGATAGTGCACATGGTAATAGTGCTCACAGTGAAAGTGCCCATGTTGATATTGCTCATGGTGACACTGCCCATGGTGACAGTGCTCATGTTGACAGTGCACATGGTGACAGTGCCCATGCTTAGAGTGCCCATGGAGACAGTGCCCACAGTGACAGTGCTCATATTGACAGTTCCCATGGTGAAAGTGCGCACGGTAACAGTGTCAATGGTTACAGTGCTCATGGTGGCAGTGTCCATTGTGGCAGTTCCCCAGATGACAGTGCTCATGGTGACAGTTTCAATGGTAACAGATCTCATGATGACAGTATCCATGGTGAGATTGCCCATGGTGACATTGGCCATGTTGAAAGTGCCCATGGTGACAGTGCTCACGGAGAAAGTGCTCACGGTGACAATGCCCTTGGTGATAGTGCTCATGGTGATAGTGCTCATGGTGGCAGTACTCATGGTGACAGTGCCCATGTTGAAAGTGCCCATGGTGAGAGTGCTCATGGTGACACTGCCCATGGTGACTGTGCTCATGCTGGCGGTGTACATGGGTGGAGTTCCCATGGTGAAATTCCTTATGGTGGCACTGCCCATGATGATAGTGCTCATGGTGACAGTGTCCATGGTGACAGTGCCCATGGTGACAGTGCCCAGGGTGACAGTTCCCATGGTGACAATGCCCATGGTGACTGGGTCCATGGTGACAGTGCCCATGTTGACAGTGCCCATGGTGAGAGTGCCCATGGTGACAGTCACTGCCCATGGTGAAAGTGTCCATGGTGACAATGCTCATGTTGACTGTGCCCATGTTGACAGTGTCCATGGTGACAGTGCCCATGGTGACAGTGCCCATGGTGAGAGTGCCCATGGTGACCGTTCCCGTGGTGTTACTTCCCATGGTGATATTGCTCATGGTGACAGTGCTCATGGTGACAGTGTACACGGTGACAGTGCTCACGGTGACAGTGCTCACAATGATAGTGCTCATGGTGATAGTGTCCATGGTAATAGTGCTCATGGTGACAGTGCCCTTGGTGATATTGCTTACGGTGACACAGACCATGGTGATAGTGCTCATGGTGACACTGCCCATGGTAACAGTGCCTGTGGTGACACTGCCCATGGCGACATTTTCCATGGTGACATTGCTCATGGTGAGAGTTCCTTGGTGACAGTGCCCATGGTGACAGTGCTCATTGTTACAGTGCTCACTGTGGCAGTGTCCATGGTGACAGTGCCCATGGTGACTGTACCCATGGTGACAGTGACCACAGTGGCAGTGCCAATGGTTACAGTGCTCATGTTGGCAGTGTCCGTGGTAACAGAGCTCATGATGACAGTGTCCATGGTGACAGTGCCCATGGTGACATTGGCCATGTTGAAAGTGCCCATGGTGACAGTGCTCATGGTGACACTGCCCATGGTGACTGTGCTCATGCTGGCGGTGTACATGGTTGGAGTTCCCATGGTGAAATTCCTCATGATGGCACTGCCCATGATGATAGTGCTCATGGTGACAGTGTCCATGGTGACACTGCCCATGGTGACAGTGCCCATGGTGAGAGTTCCCAGGGTGTAAGTGCTCATGTTGACAGTGCACATGGTGACAGTTCCCATGGTGATCGTGCTCATGGTGATAGTGCTCATGGTGACACTGCCCCTGGTGATATTGCTCATGGTGACACTGCCCATGGTGATTGTGCTCATGATGATAGAGCTCATGGTGAAAGTTCCCATGGTGACAGTGCCGATGGTGACAGTGCCCATGGTGACATTTCCAATTGTGAAAGTGCTCATGGGGAGATTTCCCATGGTGACAGTGCTCATGTTGACAGTGCCCATGGTGACACTTCCCATGGTGATAGTGCTCATGGTGACAGTGCACACGGTGATAGTGCTCATGGTGATAGTGCCTATGATAATGGTGTTCACGGTAACAGTGCCCTTGGTGATAGTGCTCATGGTGACAGTGCCCATTGTGATATTACTCACGGTGATAGTGTCCACAGTGACAGTACTCATGGTGAGAGTTCCCATGGTGACAGTGCCCATGGTGACAGTTCTCATGGTGACAGTGCCCACGGTGACAGTGCTCATGGTGACATTGCTCACGGTGACAGTGCCCTTGGTGATAGTGCCCATGGTAATAGTGTTCACGGTGACAGTGCCCATGGTGATATTGCTCATGGTGACACTGCCCATGGTGATAGTGCTCATGGTGATAGTGCTCATGGTGACAGTTCCCATGGTTAAAGTGCCCATGGTGACAGTGCCCAAGGTGACAGTTCTCACGGTGATAGTGCTCATGGTGACAGTTCACATGGTGACAGTGTCCATGGTGACAGTGCCCATGGTGACAGGGCCCACTGTGACACTTTGCATGGTGATAGTGCCCATGGTGACAGTGCCCATGGTGACATTTCCCATGATGATAGTGCTCATGGTGACAGTGTCCATGGTGACAGTTCTCATGGTGACTGGGTCCATGGTGACAGTGCCCATGGTGACAGTGCCCAGGGTGACATTTCCCATGGTTACAGTGCTCATGGTGAGAGTTCCCATGGTGATACTGCCCATGGTGACAATGCCCATGGTGACTGGGTCCATGGTGACAGTGCCCATGGTGACAGTGCCCATGGTGAGAGTGCCCATGGTGACAGTCACTGCCCATGGTGAAAGTGTCCATGGTGACAGTGCCCATGGTGACAGTGCCCATGGTGACATTGCCTATGGTGACAGTGCCCATGTTGAAAGTGCCCATGGTGACAGTGCTCATGGTGACAGTGCCCTTGGTGATAGTGCTCATGGTGAAAGTTCACATGGTGACAGTGCCCATGGTGACCGTTCCCATGGTGACATTTCCCATGGTGATCGTGCTCATGGTGACAGTGCCCTTGGTGATAGTGCTCATGGTTACACTGCCCATGGTGACTGTTCTCATGCTGGCGGTGTACATGGTTGGAGTTCCCATGGTGAAATTCCTTATGGTGGCACTGCCCATGATGATATTGCTGATGGTGACAGTGTCCATGGTGACAGTTCCCATGGTGATCAGTGCCCATGGTGATATTTCCCATTGTGACAGTGCTCATTGTGAGAGTTCGTATGGTGACAATGCTCATGTTGACAGTGCCCATGTTGACAGTGTCCATGGTGACAGTGCCCATGGTGAGAGTGCCCATGGTGACCGTTCCCATGGTGATATTGCTCATGGTGACAGTGCTCATGGTGACAGTGTACACGGTGACAGTGCTCACGGTGACAGTGCTCACAATGATAGTGCTCATGGTGATAGTGTCCATGGTAATAGTGCTCATGGTGACAGTGCCCTTGGTGATATTGCTTACGGTGACACAGACCATGGTGAAAGTGCTCATGGTGACACTGCCCATGGTAACAGTACCTGTGGTGACACTGCCCATGGTGACATTTTCCATGGTGACAGTGCTCATGGTGAGAGTTCCTTGGTGACAGTGCCCATGGTGACAGTGCTCACTGTTACAGTGCTCACTGTGGCAGTGTCCATGGTGACAGTGCCCATGGTGACAGTACCCATGGTGACAGTGACCACAGTGGCAGTGCCAATGGTTACAGTGCTCATGGTGGCAGTGTCCGTGGTAACAGAGCTCATGATGACAGTGTCCATGGTGACAGTGCCCATGGTGACATTGGCCATGTTGAAAGTGCCCATGGTGACAGTGCTCATGGTGACACTGCCCATGGTGACTGTGCTCATGCTGGCGGTGTACATGGTTGGAGTTCCCATGGTGAAATTCCTCATGATGGCACTGCCCATGATGATAGTGCTCATGGTGACAGTGTCCATGGTGACACTGCCCATGGTGACATTGCCCATGGTGAGAGTTCCCAGGGTGTAAGTGCTCATGTTGACAGTGCACATGGTGACAGTTCCCATGGTGATCGTGCTCATGGTGATAGTGCTCATGGTGACACTGCCCCTGGTGATATTGCTCACGGTGACACTGCCCATGGTGATTGTGCTCATGATGATAGTGCTCATTGTGACAGTTCCCATGGTGACAGTGCCGATGGTGACATTGCCCATGGTGACATTTCTCATTGTGAAAGTGCTCATGGTGAGAGTTCCCATGGTGACACTGCCCATGGTGACAATGCCCATGGTGACTGGGTCCATGGTGACAGTGCCCATGGTGACAGTGCCCATGGTGAGAGTGCCCATGGTGACAGTCACTGCCCATGGTGAAAGTGTCCATGGTGACAGTGCCCATGGTGACAGTGCTCATGGTGACAGTGCCCACGGTGACAGTGCTCACTGTGGCAGTGTCAATGGTGACAGTGCCCATGGTGACAGTACCCATGGTGACTGTGTCCACGGTGGCACTGCCAATGGTTACAGTGCTCATGGTGGCAGTGTCCATGGTGGTGGTTCCCAAGATGACAGTGCTCATGGTGACAGTTCCCATGGTGACAGTGCTCACGGTGACAGTGCTCACTGTGGCTGTGTTCATGGTGACAGTACCTATGGTGACAGTACCCATGGTGAGTGTGCCCATAGTGGTAGTGCCAATGGTTACAGTGCTCATGGTAGCAGTGTCCATGGTGGCAGTTCCCAAGATGGCAGTGCTCATGGTGACAGTTCCCATGGTTACAGAGATCATGATGACAGTGTCCATGGTGACAGTCCCCATGGTGAGAGTGCCCATGTTGAAAGTGCCCAAGGTGACAGTGCTCATGGAGACACTGCCCATGGTGACTGTGCTCATGCTGGCGGTGTACATGGTTGGAGTTCCCATGGTGAAATTCCTCATGGTGGCACTGCCCATGATGATAGTGCTCATGGTGACAGTGTCCATGGTGAGAGTGCCCATGGTGAGAGTGCCCATGGTGAGAGTGCCCATGATGAAATTTCCCATGTTGACAGTGCTCTTAGTGAGAGTTCCCATGGTGACAATGCTCATGTTGACAGTGCCCATTGTGACAGTGTCAATGGTGACAGTGCCCATGCTGACAGTGTCCATCGTGACAGTGCTCATGTGGACAGTTCCCATGGTGACAGTGCCCATGGTGACCGTTCCCATGGTGATAGTGCTCATGGTGACAGTGCTCATGGTCATAGTGCACACGGTGACATTACCCATGGTGACAGTGCTCACTGTGATAGTGCTCACGGTGACAGTGCCCTTGGTGATAGTGCTCAAGGTGACACTGCCCATGGTGACAGTGCTCATGGTGACACTCCCCATGGTGAGAGTGCCCAAGGTGACACTGCCCATGGTGACATTTCCCATGGTGACTGTGCTCATGGTGAGAATTCCATGGTGACACTGCTCATGTTGACAGTGCCCATGGTGACACTGTCACTGGTGACAGTGCTCATGGTGACAGTTTCCATGGTGACAGTGCTCACGGTGACAGTGGTCACTGTGGCAATGTCCATGGTGACAGTGCCCATGGTGAGAGTACCCATGCTGACAGTGCCCTAGGTGGCAGTGCCAATGGTTAGAGTGCTCATGGTGACAGTGTTCATGGTGACACTGCCCATGATGACTGTGCTCATGCTAGCGGTGTACATGGTTGGAGTTACCATGGTGAAATTCCTTATGGTGGCACTGCCCATGATGATAGTGCTCATGGTGACAGTTTCCATGGTGACAGTGCCCATGGTGACATTTCCCATGGTTACAGTGCTCATGGTGAGAGTTCCCTTGGTGACAGTGCTCATGTTGACAGTGCCCATTGTGACAGTGTCCATGCTGACAGTGCCCATGGTGCCAGTGCTCACGGTGACAGTGATCACGGAGACAGTGCCCTTGGTGGTAGTCCCCAGTATAAGAGTGCTCACGGTGACATTGCTCATGGTGATATTGCTCACGGTGACACTGCCCATGGAGATAGTACTCACGGTAACAGTGCTCATGGTGACAGTTCCCATGGTTACAGTGCCCATGGTGACAGTGCTCATGGTGACACTGCCCATGGTGACAGTGCTCATGCTGGCGGTGTACATGGGTGGAGTTCCCATGGTGAAATTTCTTATGGTGGCACTACCCATGATAATAGTGCTCATGGTGACAGTGTCCATGGTGACAGTGCCCATGGTGACAGTGCCCATGGTGACATTTCTCATGGTGACAGTGCTCATGGTGAGAGTTCCTATGGTGACAGTGCTCATGTTGACAGTGCCCATGGTGACAGTGCCCATGGTGAGAGTGCCAATGGTGAGAGCGGCCATGGTGACCGTTCCCATGGTGACACTTCCCATGGTATTAGTGCCCATCGTGACATTTCCCATGGTGAGATGTCCTATGGTGACAGTGCACACATTGACAGTGCCCACGGTGACAGTGCTCACGATGATAGAGCTCATGGTGACAGTGTCCATGGTAATAATGCTAATGGTGACACTGCCCATGGTGATATTGCTTATGGTGACACAGCCCATGCTGACAGTGGTCAAGGTGAAAGAGCTCATGGTGACATTTACCATGGTGACAGTGCCCATGGTGACAGTGCTCATGGTAACAGTGCCTATGGTGAGAGTGCTCATGGTGACAATTCCCATGGTGACAGTGCTCATGGTGAGATTTCCCATGGTGATAGTGCTCATCTTGAGAGTGCCCATGGTGACCGTTCCCATGCTGGCATTTCCCAAGGTGAGAGTGCTCATGGTGACAGTGCACACGGTGACTGTGCCCACAGTGACAGTGCTCACGGTGATAGTGCTCACGATGACAGTGCCCTTGGTGATAGTCCTCATGGTGATAGTGCTCACGGTGATAGTGCTTATGGTGACAGTTCCCATGGAGACAGTGTCCATGGTGACACTGCTCATGGTGACACTGCCCATGGTGACAGTGCCCATAATGATAATGCCCATGTTGACATTTCACATGATAACAGTGCTCATGGTGAGAGTTCCCATGGTGACAGTGCTCAGTTTGACAGTGCCCATGGTGACAGCGTCCATTGTGCCAGTGCCCATGGTGAGAGTGCCCATGATGACAGTGCCCATGGTGACAGTGTCCATGGTCACAGTGCCCATGGTGACAGTGCTCATGGTGACAATTCCCATGGTGACAGTGCCCATGGTCACATTGCCCATGGTGACATTTCCCATGGTGACAATGCTCAGGGTGAGAGTTTCCATGGTGACAGTGCTCATGTTAACAGTGCCCATGGTGACCGTTCCCATGGTGACAGTGACCATGGTGATAGTTCTCATGGTGACCCTGCTCATGGTGACAGTGTACATGGTGATAGTGCTCATGGTGATAGTGCTAATGGTGACAGGGCCCATGGTGACAGTGCCCATTGTGATAGTGCTCACGGTGATAATGCCCACAGTGACAGTGCTAATATTGACAGTGCCCCCGGTGACAGTGTTTATGGTGACAGTGCTCATGGTGATAGTGCTCATGGTGACAGTGCCCTTGGTGATAGTGCTCATGGTAATAGTGCTAAAGGTCATAGTGCTCATGGTGACAGTTCCCATGGTGACAGTGCCCATGTTGAAAGTGCCCATGGTGACAGTTCCCATGGTGACAGTGCCCATTGTGACAGTGCTCATGGTGAGAGTTTCCATGGTGACAGTGTTCATGTTGACAGTGCCCATGGTGACCATTCCCATGGTGACAGTACCCATGGTGATAGTACTCATGGTGACAGTGCTCATGGTGACAGTTCCCATGGTGACAGTGCTCATGGTGACATTTCCCATGGTGACAGTGCTCACGGTGACAGTGCTGACTGTGGCAATGTCCATGGTGACAGTCCCATGGTGACAGTGTGCATGGTAACTGTGCCCATGGTGAGAGTGCCCATGGTGACAGTGCTCAGGGTGACTGTTACCATGGTGACAGTGCCCGTTGTAACATTTCCCCTGGTGACAGTCCTCATGGTGAGAGTTCCCACGGTGACAGTGCTCATGTTGACAGTGCCGATGGTGACCATTCCTATGGTGACAGTCACCATGGTGATAGTTCTCATGGTGACACTGCACATGATGACAGTGCACTGGGTGATAGTGCTCATGGTTACAGTGTCCTTGGTGACAGTGCCCATTGTAATAGTGCTCACCGTGATAGTGCCCACAGTGACAGTGCTAATGTTGACAGTGCCCCCGGTGACAGTGTTTATGGTGACAGTGCTCATGGTGATAGTGCTAAAGGTCATAGTGCTCATGGTGACAGTTCGCATGGTGACAGTGCCCAAGTTGAAAGTGCCCATGGTGACAGTTCCCATGTTGACAGTGCCCATGGTGACTTTTCCCATGGTGACAGTGCTCATGGTGAGAGTTTCCATGGTGACAGTGCTCATGTTGACAGTGCCCACTGTGACCGTCCTCATGGTGACAGTGACCATGGTGATAGTTCTCACGGTGACCCTGCTTATGGTGACAGTGCACAGGGTGATCGTGCTCATGGTGATAGTGCTCATGGTGACACTGCCCTTGGTGATATTGCTCACGGTGACACTGCCCATGGTGATTGTGCTCATGATGATAGTGCTCATGGTGACAGTTCCCATGGTGACAGTGCCGATGGTGACAGTGCCCATGATGACATTTCCCATTGTGAAAGTGCTCATGGTGAGAGTTCCCATGGTGACAGTGCTCATGTTGACAGTGCCCATGGTGACACTTCCCATGGTGATAGTGCTCATGGTGACACTGCACACGGTGATAGTGCTCATGGTGATAGTGCCTATGGTAATGGTGTTCACAGTAACAGTGCCCTTGGTGATAGTGCTCATGGTGACAGTGCCCATTGTGATATTGCTCACGGTGATAGTGTCCACAGTGACAGTACTCATGGTGAGAGTTCCCATGGTGACAGTGCCCATGGTGACAGTTCTCATGGTGACAGTGCCCACGGTGACAGTGCTCATGGTGACATTGCTCACGATGACAGTGCCCTTGGTGATAGTGCCCATGGTAATAGTGCTCACGGTGACAGTGCCCATGGTGATATTGCTCATGGTGACACTGCCCATGGTGATAGTGCTCATGGTGATAGTGCTCATGGTGACAGTTCAGATGGTTAAAGTTCCCATGGTGACAGTGCTCATGGTGACAGTGCCCAAGGTGACAGTGCTCACGGTGATAGTGCTCATGGTGACAGTTCACATGGTGACAGTGTCCATGGTGAGAGTGCCCATGGTGACAGTGCCCACTGTGACACTCTGCATGGTGATAGTGCCCATGGTGACAGTTCCCATGGTGACAGTTCTCATATTGACAGTGCCCATGGTGACCGTTCCCATGGTGACATTTCCCATGGTGATAGTGCTCATGGTGACAGTGCAAACGGTGACTGTGCCCCCGTTGACATTGCTCACGGTGATAAGGCACATGGTGATAGTGCACATGGTAATAGTGCTCACAGTGACAGTGCCCATGTTGATATTGCTCATGTTGACACTGCCCATGGTGACAGTGCTCATGTTGACAGTGCCCATGGTGACAGTGCCCATGCTTAGAGTGCCCATGGAGACAGTGCCCACAGTGACAGTGCTCATATTGACAGTTCCCATGGTGAAAGTGCGCACGGTAACAGTGCCAATGGTTACAGTGCTCATGGTGGCAGTGTCCATGGTGGCAGTTCCCAAGATGACAGTGCTCATGGTGACAGTTTCAATGGTAACAGAGCTCATGATGACAGTGTCCATGGTGAGAGTGCCCATGGTGACTTTGACCATGTTGAAAGTGCCCATGGTGACAGTGCTCACGGAGATAGTGCTCACGGTGACAATGCCGTTGGTGATAGTGCTCATGGTGATAGTGCTCCTGGTGGCAGTTCTCATGGTGACAATGCCCATGTTGAAAGTGCCCATGGTGAGAGTGCTCATGGTGACACTGCCCATGGTGACTGTGCTCATGCTGGCGGTGTACATGGGTGGAGTTCCCATGGTGAAATTCCTTATGGTGGCACTGCCCATGATGATAGTGCTCATGGTGACAGTGTCCATGGTGACAGTGCCCATGGTGACAGTGCCCAGGGTGACATTTCCCATGGTTACAGTGCTCATGGTGAGAGTTCCCATGGTGACACTGCCCATGGTGACAATGCCCATGGTGACTGGGTCCATGGTGACAGTGCCCATGTTGACAGTGCCCATGGTGAGAGTGCCCATGGTGACAGTCACTGCCCATGGTGAAAGTGTCCATGGTGACAGTGCCCATGGTGACAGTGCTAATGGTGACAGTGCCCACGGTGACAGTGCTCACTGTGGCAGTGTCAATGGTGACAGTGCCCATGGTGACAGTACCCATGCTGACAGTGCCCTAGGTGGCAGTGCCAATGGTTACAGTGCTCATGGTGACAGTGCCCATGGTGACAGTGTCCATGGTGACAGTGCCCATGGTGAGAGTGCCCATGGAGACAGTGCCCACAGTGACAGTGCTCATATTGACATTTCCCATCGTGAAAGTGCGCACGGTAACAGTGCCAATGGTTATAGTGCTCATGATGACAGTGTCCATGGTGAGAGTGCCCATGGTGACATAGGCCATGTTGAAAGTGCCCATGGTGAGAGTGCTCATGGTGACACTGCCCATGGTGACTGTGCTCATGCTGGCGGTGTACATGGGTGGAGTTCCCATGGTGAAATTCCTTATGGTGGCACTGCCCATGATGATAGTGCTCATGGTGACAGTGTCCATGGTGACAGTGCCCATGGTGACAGTGCCCAGGGTGACATTTCCCATGGTTACAGTGCTCATGGTGAGAGTTCCCATGGTGACACTGCCCATGGTGACAATGCCCATGGTGACTGGGTCCATGGTGACAGTGCCCATGGTGACAGTGCCCATGGTGAGAGTGCCCATGGTGTAAGTGCTCATTTTGACAGTGCACACGAGGACAGTTCCCATGGTGATCGTGCTCATGGTGATAGTGCTCATGGTGACACTGCCCCTGGTGATATTGCTCACGGTGACACTGCCCATGGTGATTGTGCTCATGATGATAGTGCTCATGGTGACAGTTCACATGGTGACAGTGCCGATGGTGACAGTGCCCATGGTGACATTTCCCATTGTGAAAGTGCTCATGGTGAGAGTTCCCATGGTGACAGTGCTCATGTTGACAGTGCCCATGGTGACACTTCCCATGGTGATAGTGCTCATGGTGACAGTGCACACGGTGATAGTGCTCATGGTGATAGTGCCTATGGTAATGGTGTTCACGGTAATAGTGCCCTTGGTGATAGTGCTCATGGTGACAGTGCCCATTGTGATATTGCTCACGGTGATAGTGTCCACAGTGACAGTACTCATGGTGAGAGTTCCCATGGTGACAGTGCCCATGGTGACAGTTCTCATGGTGACATTGCTCACGGTGACAGTGCCCTTGGTGATAGTGCCCATGGTAATAGTGCTCATGGTGACAGTGCCAATGGTGATATTGCTCATGGTGACACTGCCCATGGTGATAGTGCTCATGGTGACAGTTCCCATGGTTAAAGTGCCCAAGGTGACAGTGCTCATGGTAACAGTGCCCAAGGTGACAGTGCTCACGGTGATAGTGCTCATGGTGACTTCCCATGGTTAAAGTGCCCATGGTGACAGTGCTCATGGTGACAGTGCCCAAGGTGACAGTGCTCATGGTGATAGTGGTCATGGTGACAGTTCCCATGGTTAAAGTGCCCATGGTGACAGTGCTCATGGTGACAGTGCCCAAGGTGACAGTGCTTACGGTGATAGTGCTAATGGTGACAGTTCACATGGTGACAGTGCCCATGGTGAGAGTGCCCATGGTGACAGTGCCCACTGTGACACTTTGCATGGTGATATTGCCCATGGTGACAGTGCCCATGGTGACATTTCCCATGGTGAAAGTGCTAATGGTGACAGTGCCCATGGTGACAGTGCTCATCTTGACAGTGCCCATGGTGACCGTTCCCATGGTTACATTTCCCATGGTGATAGTTCTCATGGTGACAGTGCAAACGGTGACAGTGCCCCCGGTGACAGTGCTCACGGTGATAGTGCACATGGTGATAGTGCACATGGTAATACTGCTCACAGTGACAGTGCCCATGTTGATATTGCTCACGGTGACACTGCCCATGGTGACAGTGCTCATGTTGACAGTGCCCATTGTGACAGTGTCCATGGTGACAGTGCTCATGGTGAGAGTGCCCATGGAGACAGTGCCCACAGTGACAGTGCCCATATTGACAGTTCCCATGGTGAAAGTGCGCACGGTAACAGTGCCAATGGTTACAGTGCTCATGATGACAGTGTCCATGGTGAGAGTGCCCATGGTGACATTGGCCATGTTGAAAGTGCCCATGGTGACAGTGCTCACGGTGATAATGCTCACGGAGATCGTGCTCATGGTGACAATGCCCTTGGTGATAGTGCTCATGGTGATAGTGCTCCTGGTGGCAGTTTGCATGGTGACAGTGCCCTAGTTGAAAGTGCCCATGGTGAGAGTGCTCATGGTGACACTGCCCATGGTGACTGTGCTCATGCTGGCGGTGTACATGGGTGGAGTTCCCATGGTGAAATTCCTTATGGTGGCACTGCCCATGATGATAGTGCTCATGGTGACAGTGCTCAGGGTGACAGTGCACACGGTGATAGTGCTCATGGTGATAGTGCCTATGGTAATGGTGTTCACGGTAACAGTGCCCTTGGTGATAGTGCTCATGGTGACAGTGCCCATTGTGATATTGCTCACGGTGATAGTGTCCACAGTAACAGTACTCATGGTGAGAGTTCCCATGGTGACAGTGCCCATGGTGACAGTTCTCATGGTGACAGTGCCCACGGTGACAGTGCTCATGGTGACATTGCTCACGGTGACAGGGCCCTTGGTGATAGTGCCCATGGTAATAGTGTTCACGGTGACAGTGCCCTTGGTGATATTGCTCATGGTGACACTGCCCATGGTGATAGTGCTCATTGTGATAGTGCTCATGGTGACAGTTCCCATGGTTAAAGTGCCCATGGTGACAGTGCCCAAGGTGACAATTCTCACGGTGATAGTGCTCATGGTGACAGTTCACATGGTGACAGTGTCCATGGTGACAGTGCCCATGGTGACAGGGCCCACTGTGACACTTTGCATGGTGATAGTGCCCATGGTGACAGTGCCCATGGTGACATTTCCCATGATGATAGTGCTCATGGTGACAGTGTTCATGGTGACAGTTCTCATGGTGACTGGGTCCATGGTGACAGTGACCATGGTGACAGTGCCCAGGGTGACATTTCCCATGGTTACAGTGCTCATGGTGAGAGTTCCCATTGTGACACTGCCCATGGTGACAATGCCCATGGTGACTGGGTCCATGGTGACAGTGCCCATGGTGACAGTGCCCATGGTGAGAGTGCCCATGGTGACAGTCACTGCCCATGGTGAAAGTGTCCATGGTGACAGTGCCCATGGTGACAGTGCCCATGGTGACATTGCCTATGGTGACAGTGCCCATGTTGAAAGTGCCCATGGTGACAGTGCTCATGGTGACAGTGCCCTTGGTGATAGTGCTCATGGTGAAATTTCACATGGTGACAGTGCCCATGGTGACCGTTCCCATGGTGACATTTCCCATGGTGATAGTGCTCATGGTGACAGTGCACTTGGTGATAGTGCTCATGGTTACAATGCCCATGGTGACTGTTCTCATGCTGGCGGTGTACATGGTTGGAGTTCCCATGGTGAAATTCCTTATGGTGGCACTGCCCATGATGATACTGCTGATGGTGACAGTGTCCATGGTGACAGTTCCCATGGTGACAGTGCCCATGGTGACATTTCCCATTGTGACAGTGCTCATGGTGAGAGTTCGTATGGTGACAATGCTCATGTTGACAGTGCCCATGTTGACAGTGTCCATGGCGACAGTGCCCATGGTGACAGTGCCCATGGTGAGAGTGCCCATGGTGACCGTTCCCATGATGTTACTTCCCATGGTGATATTGCTCATGGTGACAGTGCTCATGGTGACAGTGTACACGGTGACAGTGCTCACGGTGACAGTGCTCACAATGATAGTGCTCATGGTGATAGTGTCCATGGTAATAGTGCTCATGGTGACAGTGCCCTTGGTGATATTGCTTATGGTGACACAGACCATGGTGATAGTGCTCATGGTGACACTGCCCATGGTAACAGTGCCTGTGGTGACACTGTCCATGGTGACATTTTCCATGGTGACAGTGCTCATGGTGAGAGTTCCTTGGTGACAGTGCCCATGGTGACAGTGCTCACTGTTACAGTGCTCACTGTGGCAGTGTCCATGGTGACAGTGCCCATGGTGACAGTACCCATGGTGACAGTGACCACAGTGGCAGTGCCAATGGTTACAGTGCTCATGGTGGCAGTGTCCGTGGTAACAGAGCTCATGATGACAGTGTCCATGGTGACAGTGCCCATGGTGACATTGGCCATGTTGAAAGTGCCCATGGTGACAGTGCTCATGGTGACACTGCCCATGGTGACTGTGCTCATGCTGGCGGTGTACATGGTTGGAGTTCCCATGGTGAAATTCCTCATGATGGCACTGCCCATGATGATAGTGCTCATGGTGACAGTGTCCATGGTGACACTGCCCATGGTGACAGTGCCCATGGTGAGAGTTCCCAGGGTGTAAGTGCTCATGTTGACAGTGCACATGGTGACAGTTCCAATGGTGTTCGTGCTCATGGTGATAGTGCTCATGGTGACACTGCCCCTGGTGATATTGCTCACGGTGACACTGCCCATGGTGATTTTGCTCATGATGATAGTGCTCATGGTGACAGTTCCCATGGTGACAGTGCCGATGGTGACAGTGCCCATGGTGACATTTCCCATTGTGAAAGTGCTCATGGTGAGAGTTCCCATGGTGACAGTGCTCATGTTGACAGTGCCCATGGTGACACTTCCCATGATGATAGTGCTCATGGTGACAGTGCACACGGTGATAGTGCTCATGGTGATAGTGCCTATGGTAATGGTGTTCACGGTAACAGTGCCCTTGGTGATAGTGCTCATGGTGACAGTGCCCATTGTGATATTGCTCACGGTGATAGTGTCCACAGTGACAGTACTCATGGTGAGAGTTCCCATGGTGACAGTGCCCATGGTGACAGTTCTCATGGTGACAGTGCCCACGGTGACAGTGCTCATGGTGACATTGCTCACGATGACAGTGCCCTTGGTGATAGTGCCCATGGTAATAGTGCTCACGGTGACAGTGCCCATGGTGATATTGCTCATGGTGACACTGCCCATGGTGATAGTGCTCATGGTGATAGTGCTCATGGTGACAGTTCCCATGGTTAAAGTGCCCATGGTGACAGTGCTCATGGTGACAGTGCCCAAGGTGACAGTGCTCACGGTGATAGTGCTCATGGTGACAGTTCACATGGTGACAGTGTCCATGGTGAGAGTGCCCATGGTGACAGTGCCCACTGTGACACTCTGCATGGTGATAGTGCCCATGGTGACATTTCCCATGGTGACAGTTCTCATATTGACAGTGCCCATGGTGACCGTTCCCATGGTGACATTTCCCATGGTGATAGTGCTCATGGTGACAGTGCAAACGGTGACTGTGCCCCCGGTGACATTGCTCACGGTGATAATGCACATGGTGATAGTGCACATGGTAATAGTGCTCACAGTGACAGTGCCCATGTTGATATTGCTCATGGTGACACTGCCCATGGTGACAGTGCTCATGTTGACAGTGCCCATGGTGACAGTGCCCATGCTTAGAGTGCCCATGGAGACAGTGCCCACAGTGACAGTGCTCATATTGACAGTTCCCATGGTGAAAGTGCGCACGGTAACAGTGCCAATGGTTACAGTGCTCATGGTGGCAGTGTCCATGGTGGCAGTTCCCAAGATGACAGTGCTCATGGTGACAGTTTCAATGGTAACAGAGCTCATGATGACAGTGTCCATGGTGAGAGTGCCCATGGTGACATTGGCCATGTTGAAAGTGCCCATGGTGACAGTGCTCACGGAGATAGTGCTCACGGTGACAATGCCGTTGGTGATAGTGCTCATGGTGATAGTGCTCCTGGTGGCAGTTCTCATGGTGACAGTGCCCATGTTGAAAGTGCCCATGGTGAGAGTGCTCATGGTGACACTGCCCATGGTGACTGTGCTCATGCTGGCGGTGTACATGGGTGGAGTTCCCATGGTGAAATTCCTTATGGTGGCACTGCCCATGATGATAGTGCTCATGGTGACAGTGTCCATGGTGACAGTGCCCATGGTGACAGTGCCCAGGGTGACATTTCCCATGGTTACAGTGCTCATGGTGAGAGTTCCCATGGTGACACTGCCCATGGTGACAATGCCCATGGTGACTGGGTCCATGGTGACAGTGCCCATGGTGACAGTGCCCATGGTGAGAGTGCCCATGGTGACAGTCACTGCCCATGGTGAAAGTGTCCATGGTGACAGTGCCCATGGTGACAGTGCTCATGGTGACAGTGCCCACGGTGACAGTGCTCACTGTGGCAGTGTCAATGGTGACAGTGCCCATGGTGACAGTACCCATGGTGACTGTGCCCACGGTGGCACTGCCAATGGTTACAGTGCTCATGGTGGCAGTGTCCATGGTGGTGGTTCCCAAGATGACAGTGCTCATGGTGACAGTTCCCATGGTGACAGTGCTCACGGTGACAGTGCTCACTGTGGCTGTGTTCATGGTGACAGTACCTATGGTGACAGTACCCATGGTGAGTGTGCCCATAGTGGTAGTGCCAATGGTTACAGTGCTCATGGTAGCAGTGTCCATGGTGGCAGTTCCCAAGATGGCAGTGCTCATGGTGACAGTTCCCATGGTTACAGAGATCATGATGACAGTGTCCATGGTGACAGTCCCCATGTTGAGAGTGCCCATGTTGAAAGTGCCCAAGGTGACAGTGCTCATGGAGACACTGCCCATGGTGACTTTGCTCATGCTGGCGGTGTACATGGTTGGAGTTCCCATGGTGAAATTCCTCATGGTGGCACTGCCCATGATGATAGTGCTCATGGTGACAGTGTCCATGGTGAGAGTGCCCATGGTGAGAGTGCCCATGGTGAGAGTGCCCATGATGAAATTTCCCATGTTGACAGTGCTCTTAGTGAGAGTTCCCATGGTGACAATGCTCATGTTGACAGTGCCCATTGTGACAGTGTCAATGGTGACAGTGCCCATGCTGACAGTGTCCATCGTGACAGTGCTCATGTGGACAGTTCCCATGGTGACAGTGCCCATGATGACCGTTCCCATGGTGATAGTGCTCATGGTGACAGTGCTCATGGTGACAGTGCACACGGTGACATTACCCATGGTGACAGTGCTCACTGTGATAGTGCTCACGGTGACAGTGCCCTTGGTGATAGTGCTCAAGGTGACACTGCCCATGGTGACAGTGCTCATGGTGACACTCCCCATGGTGAGAGTGCCCAAGGTGACACTGCCCATGGTGACATTTCCCATGGTGACTGTGCTCATGGTGAGAATTCCATGGTGACACTGCTCATGTTGACAGTGCCCATGGTGACACTGTCACTGGTGACAGTGCTCATGGTGACAGTTTCCATGGTGACAGTGCTCACGGTGACAGTGGTCACTGTGGCAATGTCCATGGTGACAGTGCCCATGGTGACAGTACCCATGCTGACAGTGCCCTAGGTGGCAGTGCCAAAGGTTACAGTGCTCATGGTGACAGTGTTCATGGTGACACTGCCCATGATGACTGTGCTCATGCTAGCGGTGTACATGGTTGGAGTTCCCATGGTGAAATTCCTTATGGTGGCACTGCCCATGATGATAGTGCTCATGGTGAGAGTTTCCATGGTGACAGTGCCCATGGTGACATTTCCCATGGTTACAGTGCTCATGGTGAGAGTTCCCTTGGTGACAGTCCTCATGTTGACAGTGCCCATTGTGACAGTGTCCATGGTGACAGTGCCCATGGTGCCAGTGCTCACGGTGACAGTGATCACGGAGACAGTGCCCTTGGTGGTAGTCCCCAGTATAAGAGTGCTCACGGTGACATTGCTCATGGTGATATTGCTCACGGTGACACTGCCCATGGAGATAGTACTCACGGTAACAGTGCTCATGGTGACAGTTCCCATGGTTACAGTGCCCATGGTGACAGTGCTCATGGTGACACTGCCCATGGTGACTGTGCTCATGCTGGCGGTGTACATGGGTGGAGTTCCCATGGTGAAATTTCTTATGGTGGCACTGCCCATGATAATAGTGCTCATGGTGACAGTGTCCATGGTGACAGTGCCCATGGTGACAGTGCCCATGGTGACATTTCTCATGGTGACAGTGCCCATGGTGAGAGTTCCTATGGTGACAGTGCTCATGTTGACAGTGCCCATGGTGACAGTGCCCATGGTGAGAGTGCCAATGGTGAGAGCGGCCATGGTGACCGTTCCCATGGTGACACTTCCCATGGTATTAGTGCCCATCGTGACATTTCCCATGGTGAGATTTCCTATGGTGACAGTGCACACATTGACAGTGCCCACGGTGACAGTGCTCACGATGATAGAGCTCATGGTGACAGTGTCCATGGTAATAATGCTAATGGTGACACTGCCCATGGTGATATTGCTTATGGTGACACAGGCCATGCTGACAGTGGTCAAGGTGAAAGAGCTCATGGTGACATTTCCCATGGTGACAGTGCTCATGGTGAGAGTTCGTATGGTGACAATGCTCATGTTGACAGTGCCCATGTTGACAGTGTCCATGGTGACAGTGCCCATGGTGACAGTGCCCATGGTGAGAGTGCCCATGGTGACCGTTCCCATGGTGTTATTTCCCATGGTGATATTGCTCATGGTGACAGTGTCCATGGTGAATGTGCCCATGGTGAGAGTGTCAATGGTGACAGTGCTCACGGTGACAGTGCTCACAATGATAGTGCTCATGGTGATAGTGTCCATGGTAATAGTGCTCATGGTGACAGTGCCCTTGGTGATATTCCTTACGGTGACACAGACCATGGTGATAGTGCTCATGGTGACACTGCCCATGGTAACTGTGCCTGTGGTGACACTGCCCATGGTGACATTTTCCATGGTGACAGTGCTCATGGTGAGAGTTCCTTGGTGACAGTGCCCATGGTGACAGTGCTCACTGTTACAGTGCTCACTGTGGCAGTGTCCATGGTGACAGTGCCCATGGTGACAGTACCCATGGTGACAGTGACCACAGTGGCAGTGCCAATGGTTACAGTGCTCATGGTGGCAGTGTCCGTGGTAACAGAGCTCATGATGACAGTGTCCATGGTGACAGTGCCCATGGTGACATTGGCCATGTTGAAAGTGCCCATGGTGACAGTGCTCATGGTGACACTGCCCATGGTGACTGTGCTCATGCTGGCGGTGTACATGGTTAGAGTTCCCATGGTGAAATTCCTCATGATGGCACTGCCCATGATGATAGTGCTCATGGTGACAGTGTCCATGGTGACACTGCCCATGGTGACAGTGCCCATGGTGAGAGTTCCCAGGGTGTAAGTGCTCATGTTGACAGTGCACATGGTGACAGTTCCCATGGTGATCGTGCTCATGGTGATAGTGCTCATGGTGACACTGCCCCTGGTGATATTGCTCACGGTGACACTGCCCATGGTGATTGTGCTCATGATGATAGTGCTCATGGTGACAGTTCCCATGGTGACAGTGCCGATGGTGACAGTGCCCATGGTGACATTTCCCATTGTGAAAGTGCTCATGGTGAGAGTTCCCATGGTGACAGTGCTCATGTTGACAGTGCCCATGGTGACACTTCCCATGGTGATAGTGCTCATGGTGACAGTGCACACGGTGATAGTGCTCATGGTGATAGTGCCTATGGTAATGGTGTTCACGGTAACAGTGCCCTTGGTGATAGTGCTCATGGTGACAGTGCCCATTGTGATATTGCTCACGGTGATAGTGTCCACAGTGACAGTACTCATGGTGAGAGTTCCCATGGTGACAGTGCCCATGGTGACAGTTCTCATGGTGACAGTGCCCACGGTGACAGTGCTCATGGTGACATTGCTCACGATGACAGTGCCCTTGGTGATAGTGCCCATGGTAATAGTGCTCACGGTGACAGTGCCCATGGTGATATTGCTCATGGTGACACTGCCCATGGTGATAGTGCTCATGGTGATAGTGCTCATGGTGACAGTTCCCATGGTTAAAGTGCCCATGGTGACAGTGCTCATGGTGACAGTGCCCAAGGTGACAGTGCTCACGGTGATAGTGCTCATGGTGACAGTTCACATGGTGACAGTGTCCATGGTGAGAGTGCCCATGGTGACAGTGCCCACTGTGACACTCTGCATGGTGATAGTGCCCATGGTGATAGTGCCCATGGTGACATTTCCCATGGTGACAGTGCTCATGGTGACAGTTCCCATGGTGACAGTGCTCATATTGACAGTGCCCATGGTGACCGTTCCCATGGTGACATTTCCCATGGTGATAGTGCTCATGGTGACAGTGCAAACGGTGACTGTGCCCCCGGTGACATTGCTCACGGTGATAGTGCACATGGTGATAGTGCACATGGTAATAGTGCTCACAGTGACAGTGCCCATGTTGATATTGCTCATGGTGACACTGCCCATGGTGACAGTGCTCATGTTGACAGTGCCCATGGTGACAGTGCCCATGCTTAGAGTGCCCATGGAGACAGTGCCCACAGTGACAGTGCTCATATTGACAGTTCCCATGGTGAAAGTGCGCACGGTAACAGTGCCAATGGTTACAGTGCTCATGGTGGCAGTGTCCATTGTGGCAGTTCCCCAGATGACAGTGCTCATGGTGACAGTTTCAATGGTAACAGAGCTCATGATGACAGTGTCCATGGTGAGATTGCCCATGGTGACATTGGCCATGTTGAAAGTGCCCATGGTGACAGTGCTCACGGAGAAAGTGCTCACGGTGACAATGCCCTTGGTGATAGTGCTCATGGTGATAGTGCTCATGGTGGCAGTTCTCATGGTGACAGTGCCCATGTTGAAAGTGCCCATGGTGAGAGTGCTCATGGTGACACTGCCCATGGTGACTGTGCTCATGCTGGCGGTGTACATGGGTGGAGTTCCCATGGTGAAATTCCTTATGGTGGCACTGCCCATGATGATAGTGCTCATGGTGACAGTGTCCATGGTGACAGTGCCCATGGTGACAGTGCCCAGGGTGACACTTCCCATGGTTACAGTGCTCATGGTGAGAGTTCCCATGGTGACACTGCCCATGGTGACAATGCCCATGTTGACAGTGCCCATGGTGAGAGTGCCCATGGTGACAGTCACTGCCCATGGTGAAAGTGTCCATGGTGACAGTGCCCATGGTGACAGTGCTCATGGTGACAGTGCCCACGGTGACAGTGCTCACTGTGGCAGTATCAATGGTGACAGTGCCCATGGTGACAGTACCCATGGTGACAGTGCCCACGGTGGCACTGCCAATGGTTACAGTGCTCATGGTGGCAGTGTCCATGGTGGTGGTTCCCAAGATGACAGTGCTCATGGTGACAGTTCCCATGGTGACAGTGCTCACTGTGACAGTGCTCACTGTGGCTGTGTTCATGGTGACAGTACCTATGGTGACAGTACCCATGGTGAGTGTGCCCATAGTGGTAGTGCCAATGTTTACAGTGCTCATGGTAGCAGTGTCCATGGTGGCAGTTCCCAAGATGGCAGTGCTCATGGTGACAGTTCCCATGGTTACAGAGATCATGATGACAGTGTCCATGGTGACAGTCCCCATGGTGAGAGTGCCCATGTTGAAAGTGCCCTTGGTGATAGTGCTCAAGGTGACACTGCCCATGGTGACAGTGCTCATGGTGACACTCCCCATGGTGAGAGTGCCCATGGTGACACTGCCCAAAGTGACATTTCCCATGGTGACTGTGCTCATGGTGATAATGCCATGGTGACACTGCTCATGTTGACAGTGCCCATGGTGACACTGTCACTGGTGACAGTGCTCATGGTGACAGTTTCCATGGTGACAGTGCTCACGGTGACAGTGGTCACTGTGGCAATGTCCATGGTGACAGTGCCCATGGTGACAGTACCCATGCTGACAGTGCCCTAGGTGGCAGTGCCAATGGTTACAGTGCTCATGGTGACAGTGTTCATGGTGACACTGCCCATGATGACTGTGCTCATGCTAGCAGTGTACATGGTTGGAGTTCCCATGGTGAAATTCCTTATGGTGGCACTGCCCATGATGATAGTGCTCATGGTGACAGTTTCCATGGTGACAGTGCCCATGGTGACATTTCCCATGGTTACAGTGCTCATGGTGAGAGTTCCCTTGGTGACAGTGCTCATGTTGACAGTGCCCATTGTGACAGTGTCCATGGTGACAGTGCCCATGGTGCCAGTGCTCACGGTGACAGTGATCACGGAGACAGTGCCCTTGGTGGCAGTCCCCAGTATAAGAGTGCTCACGGTGACATTGCTCATGGTGATATTGCTCACGGTGACACTGCCCATGGAGATAGTACTCACGGTAACAGTGCTCATGGTGACAGTTCCCATGGTTACAGTGCCCATGGTGACAGTGCTCATGGTGACACTGCCCATGGTGACTGTGCTCATGCTGGCGGTGTACATGGGTGGAGTTCCCATGGTGAAATTTCTTATGGTGGCACTGCCCATGATAATAGTGCTCATGGTGACAGTGTCCATGGTGACAGTGCCCATGGTGACAGTGCCCATGGTGACATTTCTCATGGTGACAGTGCTCATGGTGAGAGTTCCTATGGTGACAGTGCTCATGTTGACAGTGCCCATGGTGACAGTGCCCATGGTGAGAGTGCCAATGGTGAGAGCGGCCATGGTGACCGTTCCCATGGTGACACTTCCCATGGTATTAGTGCCCATCGTGACATTTCCCATGGTGAGATTTCCTATGGTGACAGTGCACACATTGACAGTGCCCACGGTGACAGTGCTCACGATGATAGAGCTCATGGTGACAGTGTCCATGGTAATAATGCTAATGGTGACACTGCCCATGGTGATATTGCTTATGGTGACACAGCCCATGCTGACAGTGGTCAAGGTGAAAGAGCTCATGGTGACATTTACCATGGTGACAGTGCCCATGGTGACAGTGCTCATGGTAACAGTGCCTATGGTGAGAGTGCTCATGGTGACAATTCCCATGGTGACAGTGCTCATGGTGAGATTTCCCATGGTGATAGTGCTCATCTTGAGAGTGCCCATGGTGACCATTCCCATGATGGCATTTCCCAAGGTGAGAGTGCTCATGGTGACAGTGCACACGGTGACTGTGCCCACAGTGACAGTGCTCACGGTGATAGTGCTCACGATGACAGTGCCCTTGGTGATAGTCCTCATGGTGATAGTGCTCACGGTGATAGTGCTTATGGTGACAGTTCCCATGGAGACAGTGTCCATGGTGACACTGCTCATGGTGACACTGCCCATGGTGACAGTGCCCATAATGATAATGCCCATATTGACATTTCACATGATAAGAGTGCTCATGGTGAGAGATCCCATGGTGACAGTGCTCAGGTTGACAGTGCCCATGGTGACAGCGTCCATTGTGCCAGTGCCCATGGTGAGAGTGCCCATGATGACAGTGCCCATGGTGACAGTGTCCATGGTCACAGTGCCCATGGTGACAGTGCTCATGGTGACAATTCCCATGGTGACAGTGCCCATGGTCACATTGCCCATGGTGACATTTCCCATGGTGACAATGCTCAGGGTGAGAGTTTCCATGGTGACAGTGCTCATGTTAACAGTGCCCATGGTGACCGTTCCCATGGTGACAGTGACCATGGTGATAGTTCTCATGGTGACCCTGCTCATGGTGACAGTGTACATGGTGATAGTGCTCATGGTGATAGTGCTAATGGTGACAGGGCCCATGGTGACAGTGCCCATTGTGATAGTGCTCACGGTGATAATGCCCACAGTGACAGTGCTAATATTGACAGTGCCCCCGGTGACAGTGTTTATGGTGACAGTGCTCATGGTGATAGTGCTCATGGTGACAGTGCCCTTGGTGATAGTGCTCATGGTAATAGTGCTAAAGGTCATAGTGCTCATGGTGACAGTTCCCATGGTGACAGTGCCCATGTTGAAAGTGCCCATGGTGACAGTTCCCATGGTGACAGTGCCCATTGTGACAGTGCTCATGGTGAGAGTTTCCATGGTGACAGTGTTCATGTTGACAGTGCCCATGGTGACCATTCCCATGGTGACAGTTCCCATGGTGATAGTACTCATGGTGACAGTGCTCATGGTGACAGTTCCCATGGTGACAGTGCTCATGGTGACATTTCCCATGGTGACAGTGCTCACGGTGACAGTGCTGACTGTGGCAATGTCCATGGTGACAGTCCCATGGTGACAGTGTGCATGGTAACTGTGCCCATGGTGAGAGTGCCCATGGTGACAGTGCCCACGGTGACAGTGCTCAGGGTGACAGTTACCATGGTGACAGTGCCCATTGTAACATTTCCCCTGGTGACAGTCCTCATGGTGAGAGTTCCCACGGTGACAGTGCTCATGTTGACAGTGCCGATGGTGACCATTCCTATGGTGACAGTCACCATGGTGATAGTTCTCATGGTGACACTGCACATGATGACAGTGCACAGGGTGATAGTGCTCATGGTTACAGTGCCCTTGGTGACACTGCCCATTGTAATAGTGCTCACCGTGATAGTGCCCACAGTGACAGTGCTAATGTTGACAGTGCCCCCAGTGACAGTGTTTATGGTGACAGTGCTCATGGTGATAGTGCTAAAGGTCATAGTGCTCATGGTGACAGTTCGCATGGTGACAGTGCCCAAGTTGAAAGTGCCCACGGTGACAGTTCCCATGTTGACAGTGCCCATGGTGACTTTTCCCATGGTGACAGTGCTCATGGTGAGAGTTTCCATGGTGACAGTGCTCATGTTGACAGTGCCCACTGTGACCGTCCTCATGGTGACAGTGACCATGGTGATAGTTCTCATGGTGACCCTGCTTATGGTGACAGTGCACAGGGTGATAGTGCTCATGGTG
>NW_028124320.1:0-49614 GCF_965194825.1 Balaenoptera physalus | reverse complement strand
ATTATTAGGCGGTCCAGCCATGGAGAAGAGTTTAGACACTAGGATAAGATAAGGAACACACCCATTATAAAGAAATCACATTAGGATTCTCTTTTTAAGCTGTTCCTTAAAACACTAGTGCTTAGGAAATCTATTGGAGGCAGAAGCAGTCAAGGGTAGCCTAGGGTTAGGGTTAGGCTTAGGGTACGGCTTAGGGTACGGCTTAGGGTACGGGTTCGGGGAGGGCTTCGGGTACGGCGTAGGGTATGGGTTAGGGTTAGGGTTAGGGTTAGTTTTAGGGTCAGGGCTCGGTTTAGGGTACGGGTTAGGATTAGGGTACGTGTTAGGGTTAGGGAAGGGGTTAAGGTTAGGGTACGCGTTAGGGTTAGGGTAGTTATTAAACCTATCCCACTCTCTAGATACCCCTTAGCACGTAAAGGAATATTATTTGGGGGTCCAGCCATGGAGAAGAGTTTAGACAATAGGATAAGATAAGGAACACACCCATTATAAAGAAATCACATTAGGATTCTCTTTTTAAGCTGTTCCTTAAAACACTAGTGCTTAGGAAATCTATTGGAGGCAGAAGCAGTCAAGGGTAGCCTAGGGTTAGGGTTAGGCTTAGGGTACGGCTTAGGGTACGGCTTAGGGTACGGGTTCGGGGAGGGTTTCGGATACGGCGTAGGGTATGGGTTAGGGTTAGGGTTAGGGTTAGTGTTAGGGTTAGGGCTCGGTTTAGGGTACGGGTTAGGATTAGGGTACATGTTAGGGTTAGGGTAGGGGTTAGGGTTAGGGTACGCGTTAGGGTTAGGGTAGTTATTAAACCTATCCCACTCTCTAGATACACCTTAGCACGTAAAGGAATATTATTTGGGGGTCCAGCCATTGAGAAGAGTTTAGACACTAGGATAAGATAAGGAACACACCCATTATAAAGAAATCACATTAGGATTCTCTTTTTAAGCTGTTCCTTAAAACACTAGTGCTTAGGAAATCTATTGGAGGCAGAAGCAGTCAAGGGTAGCCTAGGGTTAGGCTTAGGCTTAGGGTACGGCTTAGGGTACGGCTTAGGGTACGGGTTCGGGGAGGACTTCGGGTATGGCGTAGGTTATGGGTTACGGTTAGGGTTAGGGCTAGTGTTAGTGTTAGGGCTCGTTTTAGGGTATTGGTTAGGATTAGGGTACGTGTTAGTGTTAGGGTAGGGGTTAGGGTTAGGGTACGCGTTAGTGTTCGGGTAGTTATTAAACCTATCCCACTCTCTAGATACCCCTTAGCACGTAAAGGAATATTATTTGGAGGTCCAGCCATGGAGAAGAGTTTAGACACTAGGATAAGATAAGGAACACACCCATTATAAAGAAATCACATTAGGATTCTCTTTTTAAGCTGTTCCTTAAAACACTAGTGCTTAGGAAATCTATTGGAGGCAGAAGCAGTCAAGGGTAGCCTAGGGTTAGGGTTAGGCTTGGGGTTAGGCTTAGGGGACGGCTTAGGGTACGGGTTCGGGGAGGGGTTCGGGTACGGCGTAGGGTATGGGTTAGGGTTAGGGTTAGGGTTAGTGTTAGGGTTAGGGCTCGGTTTAGGGTAAGGGTTAGGATTAGGGTACGTGTTAGGGTTAGGGTAGGGGTTAGGGTTAGGGTACGCGTTAGGGTTAGGGTAGTTATTAAACCTATCCCACTCTCTAGATACACCTTAGCACGTCAAGGAATATTATTAGGCGGTCCAGCCATGGAGAAGAGTTTAGACACTAGGATAAGATAAGGAACACACCCATTATAAAGAAATCACATTAGGATTCTCTTTTTAAGCTGTTCCTTAAAACACTAGTGCTTAGGAAATCTATTGGAGGCAGAAGCAGTCAAGGGTAGCCTAGGGTTAGGGTTAGGCTTAGGGTACGGCTTAGGGTACGGCTTAGGGTACGGGTTCGGGGAGGGCTTCGGGTACGGCGTAGGGTATGGGTTAGGGTTAGGTTTAGGGTTAGTGTTAGGGTCAGGGCTCGGTTTAGGGTACGGTTTAGGATTAGGGTACGTGTTAGGGTTAGGGTAGGGGTTAAGGTTAGGGTACGCGTTAGGGTTAGGGTAGTTATTAAACCTATCCCACTCTCTAGATACCCCTTATCACGTAAAGGAATATTATTTGGGGGTCCAGCCATGGAGAAGAGTTTAGACAATAGGATAAGATAAGGAACACACCCATTATAAAGAAATCACATTAGGATTCTCTTTTTAAGCTGTTCCTTAAAACACTAGTGCTTAGGAAATCTATTGGAGGCAGAAGCAGTCAAGGGTAGCCTAGGGTTAGGGTTAGGCTTAGGGTACGGCTTACGGTACGGCTTAGGGTACGGGTTCGGGGAGGGTTTCGGATACGGCGTAGGGTATGGGTTAGGGTTAGGGTTAGGGTTAGTGTTAGGTTTAGGGCTCGGTTTAGGGTACGGGTTAGGATTAGGGTACATGTTAGGGTTAGGTTAGGGGTTAGGGTTAGGGTACGTGTTAGGGTTAGGGTAGTTATTAAACCTATCCCACTCTCTAGATACACCTTAGCACGTAAAGGAATATTATTTTGGGGTCCAGCCATTGAGAAGAGTTTAGACACTAGGATAAGATAAGGAACACACCCATTATAAAGAAATCACATTAGGATTCTCTTTTTAAGCTGTTCCTTAAAACACTAGTGCTTAGGAAATCTATTGGAGGCAGAAGCAGTCAAGGGTAGCCTAGGGTTAGGGTTAGGCTTAGGGTTAGGCTTAGGGTACGGCTTAGGGTTCGGGTTCGGGGAGGGCTTCTGGTACGGCGTAGGGTATGGGTTAGGGTTAGGGTTAGGGTTAGTGTTAGTGTTAGGGCTCGGTTTAGGGTATTGGTTAGGATTAGGGTACGTGTTAGCGATAGGGTAGGGGTTAGGGTTAGGGTACGCATTAGTGTTAGGGTAGTTATTAAACCTAACCCACTCTCTAGATACCCCTTAGCACGTAAAGGAATATTATTTGGAGGTCCAGCCATGGAGAAGAGTTTACACACTAGGATAAGATAAGGAACACACCCATTATAAAGAAATCACATTAGGATTCTCTTTTTAAGCTGTTCCTTAAAACACTAGTGTTTAGGAAATCTATTGGAGGCAGAAGCAGTCAAGGGTAGCCTAGGGTTAGGGTTAGGCTTAGGGTACGGCTTAGGGTACGGCTTAGGGTACGGGTTCGGGGAGGGCTTCGGGTACGGCGTAGGGTATGGGTTAGAGTTAGGGTTAGGGTTAGTGTTAGGGTTAGGGCTCGGTTTAGGGTATTGTTTAGGATTAGGGTACGAGTTAGTGTTAGGGTAGGGGTTAGGGTTAGGGTACGCGTTAGTGTTAGGGTAGTTATTAAACCTATCCCACTCTCTAGATACCCCTCAGCACGTAAAGGAATATTATTTGGAGGTCCAGCCATGGAGAAGAGTTTAGACACTAGGATAAGATAAGGAACACACACATTATAAAGAAATCACATTAGGATTCTCTTTTTAAGCTGTTCCTTAAAACACTAGTGCTTAGGAAATCTATTGGAGGCAGAAGCAGTCAAGGGTAGCCTAGGGTTAGGGTTAGGCTTAGGGTTAGGCTTAGGGTACGGCTTAGGGTACGGGTTCGGGGAGGGATTCGGGTACGGCGTAGGGTATGGCTTAGGGTTAGGGTTAGGGTTAGTGTTAGGGTTAGGGTTCGGTTTAGGGTACGGGTTAGGATTAGGGTACGTGTTAGGGTTAGGGTAGGGGTTAGGGTTAGGGTACGCGTTAGGGTTAGGGTAGTTAGTAAACCTATCCCACTCTCTAGATACACCTTAGCACGTAAAGGAATATTATTTCGGGGTCCAGCCATGGAGAAGAGTTTAGACACTAGGATAAGATAAGGAACACACCCATTATAAAGAAATCACATTAGGATTCTCTTTTTAAGCTGTTCCTTAAAACACTAGTGCTTAGGAAATCTATTGGAGGCAGAAGCAGTCAAGGGTAGCCTAGGGTTAGGGTTAGGCTTAGCGTACGGCTTAGGGTACGGCTTAGGGTACGGGTTCGGGGAGGGCTTCGGGTACGGCGTAGGGTATGGGTTAGGGTTAGGGTTAGGGTTAGTGTTAGGGTTAGGGCGCGATTTAGGGTACGGGTTAGGATTAGGGTACATGTTAGGGTTAGGGTAGGGGTTAGGGTTAGTGTACCCGTTAGGGTTAGGGTAGTTATTAAACCTATCCCACTCTCTAGATACACCTTAGCACGTCAAGGAATATTATTTGGCGGTTCAGCCATGGAGAAGAGTTTAGACACTAGGATAAGATAAGGAACACACCCATTATAAAAAAATCACATTAGGATTCTCTTTTTAAGCTGTTCCTTAAAACACTAGTGCTTAGGAAATCTATTGGAGGCAGAAGCAGTCAAGGGTAGCCTAGGGTTAGGGTTAGGCTTAGGGTACGGCTTAGGGTACGGCTTAGGGTACGGGTTCGTGGAGGGCTTCTGGTACGGCGTAGGGTATGGGTTAGGGTTAGGGTTAGGGTTAGTGTTAGGGTTAGGGCTCGGTATAGGGTATTGGTTAGGATTAGGGTACGTGTTAGGGTTAGGGTAGGGTTTAGGGTTAGGGTACACGTTAGTGTTAGGGTAGTTATTAAACCTAACCCACTCTCTAGATACCCCTTAGCACGTAAAGGAATATTATTTGGAGGTCCAGCCGTGGAGAAGAGTTTAGACACTAGGACAAGATAAGGAACACACCCATTATAAAGAAATCACATTAGGATTCTCTTTTTAAGCTGTTCCTTAAAACACTAGTGCTTAGAAAATCTATTGGAGGCAGAAGCAGTCAAGGGTAGCCTAGGGTTAGGGTTAGGCTTAGGGTACGGCTTAGGGTACGGCTTAGGGTACCGGTTCGGGGAGGGCTTCGGGTACGGCGTAGGGTATGGGTTAGGGTTAGGGTTAGGGTTAGTGTAAGGGTTGGGCTCGGTTTAGGGTATTGGTTAGGATTAGGGTACGTGTTAGGGTTAGGGTAGGGGTTAGGGTTAGGGTACGCGTTAGTGTTAGGGTAGTTATTAAACCTATCCCAGTCTCTAGATACCCCTTAGCACGTAAAGGAATATTATTTGGAGGTCCAGCCATGGAGAAGAGTTTAGACACTAGGATAAGATAAAGAACACACCCATTATAAAGAAATCACATTAGGATTCTCTTTTTAAGCTGTTCCTTAAAACACTAGTGCTTAGGAAATCTATTGGAGGCAGAAGCAGTCAAGGGTAGCCTAGGGTTAGGGTTAGGCTTAGGGTTAGGCTTAGGGTACGGCTTAGGGTACGGGTTCGGTGAGGGATTCGGGTACGGCGTAGGGTATGGCTTAGGGTTAGGGTTAGGGTTAGTGTTAGGGTTAGGGTTCGGTTTAGGGTACGGGTTAGGATTAGGGTACGTGTTAGGGTTAGGGTAGGGGTTAGGGTTAGGGTACGCGTTAGGCTTAGGGTAGTTATTAAACCTATCCCACTCTCTAGATACACCTTAGCACGTCAAGGAATATTATTAGGCGGTCCAGCCATGGAGAAGAGTTTAGACACTAGGATAAGATAAGGAACACACCCATTATAAAGAAATCACATTAGGATTCTCTTTTTAAGCTGTTCCTTAAAACACTAGTGCTTAGGAAATCTATTGGAGGCAGAAGCAGTCAAGGGTAGCCTAGGGTTAGGGTTAGGCTTAGGGTACGGCTTAGGGTACGGCTTAGGGTACGGGTTCGGGGAGGGCTTCGGGTACGGCGTAGGGTATGGGTTAGGGTTAGGGTTAGGGTTAGTTTTAGGGTCAGGGCTCGGTTTAGGGTACGGGTTAGGATTAGGGTACGTGTTAGGGTTAGGGAAGGGGTTAAGGTTAGGGTACGCGTTAGGGTTAGGGTAGTTATTAAACCTATCCCACTCTCTAGATACCCCTTAGCACGTAAAGGAATATTATTTGGGGGTCCAGCCATGGAGAAGAGTTTAGACAATAGGATAAGATAAGGAACACACCCATTATAAAGAAATCACATTAGGATTCTCTTTTTAAGCTGTTCCTTAAAACACTAGTGCTTAGGAAATCTATTGGAGGCAGAAGCAGTCAAGGGTAGCCTAGGGTTAGGGTTAGGCTTAGGGTACGGCTTAGGGTACGGCTTAGGGTACGGGTTCGGGGAGGGTTTCGGATACGGCGTAGGGTATGGGTTAGGGTTAGGGTTAGGGTTAGTGTTAGGGTTAGGGCTCGGTTTAGGGTACGGGTTAGGATTAGGGTACATGTTAGGGTTAGGGTAGGGGTTAGGGTTAGGGTACGCGTTAGGGTTAGGGTAGTTATTAAACCTATCCCACTCTCTAGATACACCTTAGCACGTAAAGGAATATTATTTGGGGGTCCAGCCATTGAGAAGAGTTTAGACACTAGGATAAGATAAGGAACACACCCATTATAAAGAAATCACATTAGGATTCTCTTTTTAAGCTGTTCCTTAAAACACTAGTGCTTAGGAAATCTATTGGAGGCAGAAGCAGTCAAGGGTAGCCTAGGGTTAGGGTACGGCTTAGGGTACGGCTTAGGGTACGGCTTAGGGTACGGGTTCGTGGAGGGCTTCTGGTACGGCGTAGGGTATGCGTTAGGGTTAGGGTTAGGGTTAGTGTTAGGGTTAGGGCTCGGTATAGGGTATTGGTTAGGATTAGGGTACGTGTTAGGGTTAGGGTAGGGTTTAGGGTTAGGGTACGTGTTAGTGTTAGGGTAGTTATTAAAACTAACCCACTCTCTAGATACCCCTTAGTACGTAAAGGAATATTATTTGGAGGTCCAGCCATGGAGAAGAGTTTAGACACTAGGACAAGATAAGGAACACACCCATTATAAAGAAATCACATTAGGATTCTCTTTTTAAGCTGTTCCTTAAAACACTAGTGCTTAGAAAATCTATTGGAGGCAGAAGCAGTCAAGGGTAGCCTAGGGTTAGGGTTAGGCTTAGGGTACGGCTTAGGGTACGGCTTAGGGTACCAGTTCGGGGAGGGCTTCGGGTACGGCGTAGGGTATGGGTTAGGGTTAGGGTTAGGGTTAGTGTTAGGGTTAGGGCTCGGTTTAGGGTATTGTTTAGGATTAGGGTACGTGTTAGTGTTAGGGTAGGGGTTAGGGTTAGGGTACGCGTTAGTGTTAGGGTAGTTATTAAACCTATCCCAGTCTCTAGATACCCCTTAGCACGTAAAGGAATATTATTTGGAGGTCCAGCCATGGAGAAGAGTTCAGACACTAGGATAAGATAAGGAACACACCCATTATAAAGAAATCACATTAGGATTCTCTTTTTAAGCTGTTCCTTAAAACACTAGTGCTTAGGAAATCTATTGGAGGCAGAAGCAGTCAAGGGTAGCCTAGGGTTAGGGTACGGCTTAGGGTACGGCTTAGGGTACGGCTTAGGGTACGGGTTTGGGGATGGCTTCGGGTATGGCGTAGGGTATGGGTTAGGGTTAGGGTTAGAGTTAGTGTTAGGGTTAGGGCTCGGTTTAGGGTATTGGTTAGGATTAAGGTACGTGTTATGGTTAGGGTAGGGGTTAGGGTTAGGGTACGCATTAGTGTTAGGGTAGTTATTAAACCTATCCCATTCTCTAGATACCCCTTAGCACATAAAGGAATATTATTTGGAGGTCCAGCCATGGAGAAGAGTTTAGACACTAGGATAAGATAAGGAACACACCCATTATAAAGAAATCACATTAGGATTCTCTTTTTAAGCTGTTCCTTAAAACACTAGTGCTTAGGAAATCTATTGGAGGCAGAAGCATCCAAGGGTAGCCTAGGGTTAGGGTTAGGCTTAGGGTTAGGCTTAGGGTACGGCTTAGGGTTCGGGTTCGGGGAGGGCTTCTGGTACGGCGTAGGGTATGGGTTAGGGTTAGGGTTAGGGTTAGGGTTAGGGTTAGGGCTCGGTTTAGGGTATTGTTTAGGATTAGGGTACGAGTTAGTGTTAGGGTAGGGGTTAGGGTTAGGGTACGCGTTAGTGTTAGGGTAGTTATTAAACCTATCCCACTCTCTAGATACCCCTCAGCACGTAAAGGAATATTATTTGGAGGTCCAGCCATGGAGAAGAGTTTAGACACTAGGATAAGATAAGGAACACACACATTATAAAGAAATCACATTAGGATTCTCTTTTTAAGCTGTTCCTTAAAACACTAGTGCTTAGGAAATCTATTGGAGGCAGAAGCAGTCAAGGGTAGCCTAGGGTTAGGGTTAGGCTTAGGGTTAGGCTTAGGGTACGGCTTAGGGTACGGGTTCGGGGAGGGATTCGGGTACGGCGTAGGGTATGGCTTAGGGTTAGGGTTAGGGTTAGTGTTAGGGTTAGGGTTCGGTTTAGGGTACGGGTTAGGATTAGGGTACGTGTTAGGGTTAGGGTAGGGGTTAGGGTTAGGGTACGCGTTAGGGTTAGGGTAGTTAGTAAACCTATCCCACTCTCTAGATACACCTTAGCACGTAAAGGAATATTATTTCGGGGTCCAGCCATGGAGAAGAGTTTAGACACTAGGATAAGATAAGGAACACACCCATTATAAAGAAATCACATTAGGATTCTCTTTTTAAGCTGTTCCTTAAAACACTAGTGCTTAGGAAATCTATTGGAGGCAGAAGCAGTCAAGGGTAGCCTAGGGTTAGGGTTAGGCTTAGCGTACGGCTTAGGGTACGGCTTAGGGTACGGGTTCGGGGAGGGCTTCGGGTACGGCGTAGGGTATGGGTTAGGGTTAGGGTTAGGGTTAGTGTTAGGGTTAGGGCGCGATTTAGGGTACGGGTTAGGATTAGGGTACATGTTAGGGTTAGGGTAGGGGTTAGGGTTAGTGTACCCGTTAGGGTTAGGGTAGTTATTAAACCTATCCCACTCTCTAGATACACCTTAGCACGTCAAGGAATATTATTTGGCGGTTCAGCCATGGAGAAGAGTTTAGACACTAGGATAAGATAAGGAACACACCCATTATAAAAAAATCACATTAGGATTCTCTTTTTAAGCTGTTCCTTAAAACACTAGTGCTTAGGAAATCTATTGGAGGCAGAAGCAGTCAAGGGTAGCCTAGGGTTAGGGTTAGGCTTAGGGTACGGCTTAGGGTACGGCTTAGGGTACGGGTTCGTGGAGGGCTTCTGGTACGGCGTAGGGTATGGGTTAGGGTTAGGGTTAGGGTTAGTGTTAGGGTTAGGGCTCGGTATAGGGTATTGGTTAGGATTAGGGTACGTGTTAGGGTTAGGGTAGGGTTTAGGGTTAGGGTACACGTTAGTGTTAGGGTAGTTATTAAACCTAACCCACTCTCTAGATACCCCTTAGCACGTAAAGGAATATTATTTGGAGGTCCAGCCGTGGAGAAGAGTTTAGACACTAGGACAAGATAAGGAACACACCCATTATAAAGAAATCACATTAGGATTCTCTTTTTAAGCTGTTCCTTAAAACACTAGTGCTTAGAAAATCTATTGGAGGCAGAAGCAGTCAAGGGTAGCCTAGGGTTAGGGTTAGGCTTAGGGTACGGCTTAGGGTACGGCTTAGGGTACCGGTTCGGGGAGGGCTTCGGGTACGGCGTAGGGTATGGGTTAGGGTTAGGGTTAGGGTTAGTGTAAGGGTTGGGCTCGGTTTAGGGTATTGGTTAGGATTAGGGTACGTGTTAGGGTTAGGGTAGGGGTTAGGGTTAGGGTACGCGTTAGTGTTAGGGTAGTTATTAAACCTATCCCAGTCTCTAGATACCCCTTAGCACGTAAAGGAATATTATTTGGAGGTCCAGCCATGGAGAAGAGTTTAGACACTAGGATAAGATAAAGAACACACCCATTATAAAGAAATCACATTAGGATTCTCTTTTTAAGCTGTTCCTTAAAACACTAGTGCTTAGGAAATCTATTGGAGGCAGAAGCAGTCAAGGGTAGCCTAGGGTTAGGGTTAGGCTTAGGGTTAGGCTTAGGGTACGGCTTAGGGTACGGGTTCGGTGAGGGATTCGGGTACGGCGTAGGGTATGGCTTAGGGTTAGGGTTAGGGTTAGTGTTAGGGTTAGGGTTCGGTTTAGGGTACGGGTTAGGATTAGGGTACGTGTTAGGGTTAGGGTAGGGGTTAGGGTTAGGGTACGCGTTAGGCTTAGGGTAGTTATTAAACCTATCCCACTCTCTAGATACACCTTAGCACGTCAAGGAATATTATTAGGCGGTCCAGCCATGGAGAAGAGTTTAGACACTAGGATAAGATAAGGAACACACCCATTATAAAGAAATCACATTAGGATTCTCTTTTTAAGCTGTTCCTTAAAACACTAGTGCTTAGGAAATCTATTGGAGGCAGAAGCAGTCAAGGGTAGCCTAGGGTTAGGGTTAGGCTTAGGGTACGGCTTAGGGTACGGCTTAGGGTACGGGTTCGGGGAGGGCTTCGGGTACGGCGTAGGGTATGGGTTAGGGTTAGGGTTAGGGTTAGTTTTAGGGTCAGGGCTCGGTTTAGGGTACGGGTTAGGATTAGGGTACGTGTTAGGGTTAGGGAAGGGGTTAAGGTTAGGGTACGCGTTAGGGTTAGGGTAGTTATTAAACCTATCCCACTCTCTAGATACCCCTTAGCACGTAAAGGAATATTATTTGGGGGTCCAGCCATGGAGAAGAGTTTAGACAATAGGATAAGATAAGGAACACACCCATTATAAAGAAATCACATTAGGATTCTCTTTTTAAGCTGTTCCTTAAAACACTAGTGCTTAGGAAATCTATTGGAGGCAGAAGCAGTCAAGGGTAGCCTAGGGTTAGGGTTAGGCTTAGGGTACGGCTTAGGGTACGGCTTAGGGTACGGGTTCGGGGAGGGTTTCGGATACGGCGTAGGGTATGGGTTAGGGTTAGGGTTAGGGTTAGTGTTAGGGTTAGGGCTCGGTTTAGGGTACGGGTTAGGATTAGGGTACATGTTAGGGTTAGGGTAGGGGTTAGGGTTAGGGTACGCGTTAGGGTTAGGGTAGTTATTAAACCTATCCCACTCTCTAGATACACCTTAGCACGTAAAGGAATATTATTTGGGGGTCCAGCCATTGAGAAGAGTTTAGACACTAGGATAAGATAAGGAACACACCCATTATAAAGAAATCACATTAGGATTCTCTTTTTAAGCTGTTCCTTAAAACACTAGTGCTTAGGAAATCTATTGGAGGCAGAAGCAGTCAAGGGTAGCCTAGGGTTAGGGTACGGCTTAGGGTACGGCTTAGGGTACGGCTTAGGGTACGGGTTCGTGGAGGGCTTCTGGTACGGCGTAGGGTATGCGTTAGGGTTAGGGTTAGGGTTAGTGTTAGGGTTAGGGCTCGGTATAGGGTATTGGTTAGGATTAGGGTACGTGTTAGGGTTAGGGTAGGGTTTAGGGTTAGGGTACGTGTTAGTGTTAGGGTAGTTATTAAAACTAACCCACTCTCTAGATACCCCTTAGCACGTAAAGGAATATTATTTGGAGGTCCAGCCATGGAGAAGAGTTTAGACACTAGGACAAGATAAGGAACACACCCATTATAAAGAAATCACATTAGGATTCTCTTTTTAAGCTGTTCCTTAAAACACTAGTGCTTAGAAAATCTATTGGAGGCAGAAGCAGTCAAGGGTAGCCTAGGGTTAGGGTTAGGCTTAGGGTACGGCTTAGGGTACGGCTTAGGGTACCAGTTCGGGGAGGGCTTCGGGTACGGCGTAGGGTATGGGTTAGGGTTAGGGTTAGGGTTAGTGTTAGGGTTAGGGCTCGGTTTAGGGTATTGTTTAGGATTAGGGTACGTGTTAGTGTTAGGGTAGGGGTTAGGGTTAGGGTACGCGTTAGTGTTAGGGTAGTTATTAAACCTATCCCAGTCTCTAGATACCCCTTAGCACGTAAAGGAATATTATTTGGAGGTCCAGCCATGGAGAAGAGTTCAGACACTAGGATAAGATAAGGAACACACCCATTATAAAGAAATCACATTAGGATTCTCTTTTTAAGCTGTTCCTTAAAACACTAGTGCTTAGGAAATCTATTGGAGGCAGAAGCAGTCAAGGGTAGCCTAGGGTTAGGGTACGGCTTAGGGTACGGCTTAGGGTACGGCTTAGGGTACGGGTTTGGGGATGGCTTCGGGTACGGCGTAGGGTATGGGTTAGGGTTAGGGTTAGAGTTAGTGTTAGGGTTAGGGCTCGGTTTAGGGTATTGGTTAGGATTAAGGTACGTGTTATGGTTAGGGTAGGGGTTAGGGTTAGGGTACGCATTAGTGTTAGGGTAGTTATTAAACCTATCCCATTCTCTAGATACCCCTTAGCACATAAAGGAATATTATTTGGAGGTCCAGCCATGGAGAAGAGTTTAGACACTAGGATAAGATAAGGAACACACCCATTATAAAGAAATCACATTAGGATTCTCTTTTTAAGCTGTTCCTTAAAACACTAGTGCTTAGGAAATCTATTGGAGGCAGAAGCATCCAAGGGTAGCCTAGGGTTAGGGTTAGGCTTAGGGTTAGGCTTAGGGTACGGCTTAGGGTTCGGGTTCGGGGAGGGCTTCTGGTACGGCGTAGGGTATGGGTTAGGGTTAGGGTTAGGGTTAGGGTTAGGGTTAGGGCTCGGTTTAGGGTATTGTTTAGGATTAGGGTACGAGTTAGTGTTAGGGTAGGGGTTAGGGTTAGGGTACGCGTTAGTGTTAGGGTAGTTATTAAACCTATCCCACTCTCTAGATACCCCTCAGCACGTAAAGGAATATTATTTGGAGGTCCAGCCATGGAGAAGAGTTTAGACACTAGGATAAGATAAGGAACACACACATTATAAAGAAATGACATTAGGATTCTCTTTTTAAGTTGTTCCTTAAAACACTAGTGCTTAGGAAATCTATTGGAGGCAGAAGCAGTCAAGGGTAGCCTATGGTTAGGGTTAGGCTTAGGGTTAGGCTTAGGGTACGGCTTAGGGTACGGGTTCGGTGAGGGATTCGGGTACGGCGTAGGGTATGGCTTAGGGTTAGGGTTAGGGTTAGTGTTAGGGTTAGGGTTCGGTTTAGGGTACGGGTTAGGATTAGGGTACGTGTTAGGGTTAGGGTAGGGGTTAGGGTTAGGGTACGCGTTAGGGTTAGGGTAGTTATTAAACCTATCCCACTCTCTAGATACACCTTAGCACGTCAAGGAATATTATTAGGCGGTCCAGCCATGGAGAAGAGTTTAGACACTAGGATAAGATAAGGAACACACCCATTATAAAGAAATCACATTAGGATTCTCTTTTTAAGCTGTTCCTTAAAACACTAGTGCTTAGGAAATCTATTGGAGGCAGAAGCAGTCAAGGGTAGCCTAGGGTTAGGGTTAGGCTTAGGGTACGGCTTAGGGTACGGCTTACGGTACGGGTTCGGGGAGGGCTTCGGGTACGGCGTAGGGTATGGGTTAGGGTTAGGGTTAGGGTTAGTGTTAGGGTCAGGGCTCGGTTTAGGGTACGGTTTAGGATTAGGGTACGTGTTAGGGTTAGGGTAGGGGTTAAGGTTAGGGTACGCGTTAGGGTTAGGGTAGTTATTAAACCTATCCCACTCTCTAGATACCCCTTATCACGTAAAGGAATATTATTTGGGGGTCCAGCCATGGAGAAGAGTTTAGACAATAGGATAAGATAAGGAACACACCCATTATAAAGAAATCACATTAGGATTCTCTTTTTAAGCTGTTCCTTAAAACACTAGTGCTTAGGAAATCTATTGGAGGCAGAAGCAGTCAAGGGTAGCCTAGGGTTAGGGTTAGGCTTAGGGTACGGCTTAGGGTACGGCTTAGGGTACGGATTTGGGGAGGGCTTCGGGTACGGCGTAGGGTATGGGTTAGGGATAGGGTTAGGGTTAGTGTTAGGGTTAGGGCTCGGTTTAGGGTATTGGTTAGGATTAGGGTACGTGTTAGCGATAGGGTAGGGGTTAGGGTTAGGGTACGCATTAGTGTTAGGGTAGTTATTAAACCTAACCCACTCTCTAGATACCCCTTAGCACGTAAAGGAATATTATTTGGAGGTCCAGCCATGGAGAAGAGTTTACACACTAGGATAAGATAAGGAACACACCCATTATAAAGAAATCACATTAGGATTCTCTTTTTAAGCTGTTCCTTAAAACACTAGTGTTTAGGAAATCTATTGGAGGCAGAAGCAGTCAAGGGTAGCCTAGGGTTAGGGTTAGGCTTAGGGTACGGCTTAGGGTACGGCTTAGGGTACGGGTTCGGGGAGGGCTTCGGGTACGGCGTAGGGTATGGGTTAGGGTTAGGGTTAGGGTTAGTGTTAGGGTTAGGGCTCGGTTTAGGGTACGGGTTAGGATTAGGGTACGTGTTAGCGATAGGGTAGGGTTTAGGGTTAGGGTACGCGTTAGTGTTAGGGTAGTTATTAAACCTAACCCACTCTCTAGATACCCCTTAGCACGTAAAGGAATATTATTTGGAAGTCCAGCCATGGAGAAGAGTTTAGACACTAGGATAAGATAAGGAACACACCCATTATAAAGAAATCACATTAGGATTCTCTTTTTAAGCTGTTCCTTAAAACACTAGTGCTTAGGAAATCTATTGGAGGCAGAAGCAGTCAAGGGTAGCCTAGGGTTAGGGTTAGGCTTAGGGTTAGGCTTAGGGTACGGCTTAGGGTACGGGTTCGTGGAGGGCTTCTGGTACGGCGTAGGGTATGGGTTAGGGTTAGGGTTAGGGTTAGTGTTAGGGTTAGGGCTCGGTATAGGGTATTGTTTAGGATTAGGGTACGTGTTAGGGTTAGGGTAGGGTTTAGGGTTAGGGTACACGTTAGTGTTAGGGTAGTTATTAAACCTAACCCACTCTCTAGATACCCCTTAGCACGTAAAGGAATATTATTTGGAGGTCCAGCCGTGGAGAAGAGTTTAGACACTAGGACAAGATAAGGAACACACCCATTATAAAGAAATCACATTAGGATTCTCTTTTTAAGCTGTTCCTTAAAACACTAGTGCTTAGAAAATCTATTGGAGGCAGAAGCAGTCAAGGGTAGCCTAGGGTTAGGGTTAGGCTTAGGGTACGGCTTAGGGTACGGCTTAGGGTACCGGTTCGGGGAGGGCTTCGGGTACGGCGTAGGGTATGGGTTAGGGTTAGAGTTAGGGTTAGTGTTAGGGTTAGGGCTCGGTTTAGGGTATTGGTAAGGATTAGGGTACGTGTTAGGGTTAGGGTAGGGGTTAGGGTTAGGGTACGCGTTAGTGTTAGGGTAGTTATTAAACCTATCCCAGTCTCTAGATACCCCTTAGCACGTAAAGGAATATTATTTGGAGGTCCAGCCATGGAGAAGAGTTTAGACACTAGGATAAGATAAGGAACACACCCATTATAAAGAAATCACATGAGGATTCTCTTTTTAAGCTGTTCCTTAAAACACTAGTGCTTAGGAAATCTATTGGAGGCAGAAGCAGTCAAGGGTAGCCTAGGGTTAGGGTTAGGCTTAGGGTACGACTTAGGGTACGGCTTAGGGTACGGGTTTGGGGAGGGCTTCGGGTACGGTGTAGGGTATGGGTTAGGGTTAGGGTTAGGGTTAGTGTTAGGGTTAGGGCTCGGTTTAGGGTATTGGTTAGGATTAAGGTACGTGTTATGGTTAGGGTAGGGGTTAGGGATAGGGTACGCATTAGTGTTAGGGTAGTTATTAAACCTATCCCATTCTCTAGATACCCCTTAGCACATAAAGGAATATTATTTGGAGGTCCAGCCTTGGAGAAGAGTTTAGACACTAGGATAAGATAAGGAACACACCCATTATAAAGAAATCACATTAGGATTCTCTTTTTAAGCTGTTCCTTAAAACACTAGTGCTTAGGAAATCTATTGGAGGCAGAAGCATCCAAGGGTAGCCTAAGGTTAGGGTTAGGCTTAGGGTTAGGCTTAGGGTACGGCTTAGGGTACGGGTACGGGGAGGGCTTCTGGTACGGCGTAGGGTATGGGTTAGGGTTAGGGTTAGGGTTAGTGTTAGGGTTAGGGCTCGGTATAGGGTATTGGTTAGGATTAGGGTACGTGTTAGCGATAGGGTAGGGGTTAGGGTTAGGGTACGCATTAGTGTTAGGGTAGTTATTAAACCTAACCCACTCTCTAGATACCCCTTAGCACGTACAGGAATATTATTTGGAGGTCCAGCTATGGAGAAGAGTTTACACACTAGGATAAGATAAGGAACACACCCATTATAAAGAAATCACATTAGGATTCTCTTTTTAAGCTGTTCCTTAAAACACTAGTGTTTAGGAAATCTATTGGAGGCAGAAGCAGTCAAGGGTAGCCTAGGGTTAGTGTTAGGCTTAGGGTACGGCTTAGGGTACGGCTTAGGGTACGGGTTCGGGGAGGGCTTCGGGTACGGCGTAGGGTATGGGTTAGGGTTAGGGTTAGGGTTAGGGCTCGGTTTAGGGTATTGTTTAGGATTAGGGTACGAGTTAGTGTTAGGGTAGGGGTTAGGGTTAGGGTACGCGTTAGTGTTAGGGTAGTTATTAAACCTATCCCACTCTCTAGATACCCCTCAGCACGTAAAGGAATATTATTTGGAGGTCCAGCCATGGAGAAGAGTTTAGACACTAGGATAAGATAAGGAACACACACATTATAAAGAAATGACATTAGGATTCTCTTTTTAAGTTGTTCCTTAAAACACTAGTGCTTAGGAAATCTATTGGAGGCAGAAGCAGTCAAGGGTAGCCTAGGGTTAGGGTTAGGCTTAGGGTTAGGCTTAGGGTACGGCTTAGGGTACGGGTTCGGTGAGGGATTCGGGTACGGCGTAGGGTATGGCTTAGGGTTAGGGTTAGGGTTAGTGTTAGGGTTAGGGTTCGGTTTAGGGTACGGGTTAGGATTAGGGTACGTGTTAGGGTTAGGGTAGGGGTTAGGGTTAGGGTACGCGTTAGGGTTAGGGTAGTTATTAAACCTCTCCCACTCTCTAGATACACCTTAGCACGTCAAGGAATATTATTAGGCGGTCCAGCCATGGAGAAGAGTTTAGACACTAGGATAAGATAAGGAACACACCCATTATAAAGAAATCACATTAGGATTCTCTTTTTAAGCTGTTCCTTAAAACACTAGTGCTTAGGAAATCTATTGGAGGCAGAAGCAGTCAAGGGTAGCCTAGGGTTAGGGTTAGGCTTAGGGTACGGCTTAGGGTACGGCTTAGGGTACGGGTTCGGGGAGGGCTTCGGGTACGGCGTAGGGTATGGGTTAGGGTTAGGGTTAGGGTTAGTGTTAGGGTCAGGGCTCGGTTTAGGGTACGGTTTAGGATTAGGGTTCGTGTTAGGGTTAGGGTAGGGGTTAAGGTTAGGGTACGCGTTAGGGTTAGGGTAGTTATTAAACCTATCCCACTCTCTAGATACCCCTTAGCACGTAAAGGAATATTATTTGGGGGTCCAGCCATGGAGAAGAGTTTAGACAATAGGATAAGATAAGGAACACACCCATTATAAAGAAATCACATTAGGATTCTCTTTTTAAGCTGTTCCTTAAAACACTAGTGCTTAGGAAATCTATTGGAGGCAGAAGCAGTCAAGGGTAGCCTAGGGTTAGGGTTAGGCTTGGGGTTAGGCTTAGGGGACGGCTTAGGGTACGGGTTCGGGGAGGGGTTCGGGTACGGCGTAGGGTATGGGTTAGGGTTAGGGTTAGGGTTAGTGTTAGGGTTAGGGCTCCGTTTAGGGTACGGGTTAGGATTCGGTTACGTGTTAGGGTTAGGGTAGGGGTTAGGGTTAGGGTACGCATTAGGGTTAGTGTAGTTATTAAACCTATCCCACTCTCTAGATACCCCTTAGCACGTAAAGGAATATTATTTGGGGGTCCAGCCATGGAGAAGAGTTTAGACACTAGGATAAGTTAAGGAACACACCCATTATAAAGAAATCACATTAGGATTCTCTTTTTAAGCTGTTCCTTAAAACACTAGTGCTTAGGAAATCTATTGGAGGCAGAAGCAGTCAAGGGTAGCCTAAAGTTAGGGTTAGGCTTAGGGTACGGCTTAGGGTACGGCTTAGGGTACGGGTTCGGGAAGGGCTTCGGGTACGGCGTAGGGTATGGGTTAGGGTTAGGGTTAGGGTTAGTGTTAGCGTTAGGGCTCGGTTTAGGGTATTGGTTAGGATTACGGTACGTGTTAGGGTTAGGGTAGGGGTTAGGGTTAGGGTACGCGTTAGTGTTAGGGTAGTTATTAAACCTATCCCACTCTCTAGATACCCCTTAGCACGTTAAGGAATATTATTTGGAGGTCCAGCCATGGAGAAGAGTTTAGACACTAGGATAAGATAAGGAACACACCCATTATAAAGAAATCACATTAGGATTCTCTTTTTAAGCTGTTCCTTAAAACACTAGTGCTTAGGAAATCTATTGGAGGCAGAAGCAGTCAAGGGTAGCCTAGGGTTAGGGTTAGGCTTGGGGTGAGGCTTAGAGTACGGCTTAGGGTACGGGTTCGGGGAGGGCTTCGGGTACGGCGTAGGGTATGGGTTAGGGTTAGGGTTAGGGTTAGTGTTAGGGTTAGGGCTCGGTTTAGGGTACGGGTTAGGATTAGGGTACATGTTAGGGTTAGGGTAGGGGTTAGGTTTAGGGTACGCGTTAGGGTTAGGGTAGTTATTAAACCTATTCCACTCTCTAGATACACCTTAGCACGTAAAGGAATATTATTTGGGGGTCCAGCAATGGAGAAGAGTTTAGACACTAGGATAAGATAAGGAACACACCCATTATAAAGAAATCACATTAGGATTCTCTTTTTAAGCTGTTCCTTAAAACACTAGTGCTTAGGAAATCTATTGGAGGCAGAAGCAGTCAAGGGTAGCCTAGGGTTAGGGTTAGGCTTAGGGTACGGCTTAGGGTACGGCTTAGGGTACGGATTTGGGGAGGGCTTCGGGTACGGCGTAGGGTATGGGTTAGGGTTAGGGTTAGGGTTAGTGTTAGTGTTAGGGCTCGATTTAGGGTATTGGTTAGGATTAGGGTACGTGTTAGTGTTAGGGTAGGGGTTAGGGTTAGGGTACGCGTTAGTGTTAGGGTAGTTATTAAACCTATCCCTCTCTCTAGATACCCCTTAGCACGTAAAGGAATATTATTTGGAGGTCCAGCCATGGAGAAGAGTTTAGACACTAGGATAAGATAAGGAACACACCCATTATAAAGAAATCACATTACGATTCTCTTTTTAAGCTGTTCCTTAAAACACTAATGCTTAGGAAATCTATTGGAGGCAGAAGCAGTCAAGGGTAGCCTAGGGTTAGGGTTAGGCTTAGGGTTAGGCTTAGGGTACGGCTTAGGGTACGGGTTCAGTGAGGGCTTCGGGTACGGCGTAGGGTATGGGTTAGGGTTAGGGTTAGGGTTAGTGTTAGGGTTAGGGCTCGGTTTAGGGTACGGGTTAGGATTAGGGTACGTGTTAGGGTTAGGGTAGGGGTTAGGGTTAGGTTACGCGTTAGGGTTAGGGTAGTTATTAAACCTATCCCACTCTCTAGATACCCCTTAGCACGTAAAGGAATATTATTTGGCGGTCCAGCCATGGAGAAGAGTTTAGACACTAGGATAAGATAAGGAACACACCCATTATAAAGAAATCACATTAGGATTCTCTTTTTAAGCTGTTCCTTAAAACACTAGTGCTTAGGAAATCTATTGGAGGCAGAAGCAGTGAAGGGTAGCCTAGGGTTAGGGTTAGGCTTAGGGTACGGCTTAGGGTACGGCTTAGGGTACGGGTTCGGGGAGGGCTTCGGGTATGGCGTAGGGTATGGGTTAGGGTTAGGGTGAGTGTTAGGGTTAGGGCTCGGTTTGGGGTACGGGTTAGGATTAGGGTACGTGTTAGGGTTAGGGTAGGGGTTAGGGTTAGGGTACGCGTTAGGGTTAGGGTAGTTATTAAACCTATCCCACTCTCTAGATACCCCTTAGCACGTAAAGGAATATTATTTGGGGGTCCAGCAATGGAGAAGAGTTTAGACACTAGGATAAGATAAGGAACACACCCATTATAAAGAAATCACATTAGGATTCTCTTTTTAAGCTGTTCCTTCAAACACTAGTGCTTAGGAAATCTATGGGACGCAGAAGCAGTCAAGGGTAGCCTAGGGTTAGGGTTAGGCTTAGGGTACGGCTTAGGGTACGGCTTAGGGTACGGATTTGGGGAGGGCTTCGGGTACGGCGTAGGGTATGGGTTAGGGTTAGGGTTAGGGTTAGTGTTAGTGTTAGGGCTCGTTTTAGGGTATTGGTTAGGATTAGGGTACGTGTTAGTGTTAGGGTAGGGGTTAGGGTTAGGGTACGCGTTAGTGTTAGGGTAGTTATTAAACCTATCCCTCTCTCTAGATACCCCTTAGCACGTAAAGGAATATTATTTGGAGGTCCAGCCATGGAGAAGAGTTTAGACACTAGGATAAGATAAGGAACACACCCATTATAAAGAAATCACATTACGATTCTCTTTTTAAGCTGTTCCTTAAAACACTAGTGCTTAGGAAATCTATTGGAGGCAGAAGCAGTCAAGGGTAGCCTAGGGTTAGGGTTAGGCTTAGGGTTAGGCTTAGGGTACGGCTTAGGGTACGGGTTCGGTGAGGGCTTCGGGTACGGCGTAGGGTATGGGTTAGGGTTAGGGTTAGGGTTAGTGTTAGGGTTAGGGCTCGGTTTAGGGTACGGGTTAGGATTAGGGTACGTGTTAGGGTTAGGGTAGGGGTTAGGGTTAGGGTACGCGTTAGGGTTAGGGTAGTTATTAAACCTATCCCACTCTCTAGATACCCCTTAGCACGTAAAGGAATATTATTTGGCGGTCCAGCCATGGAGAAGAGTTTAGACACTAGGATAAGATAAGGAACACACCCATTATAAAGAAATCACATTAGGATTCTCTTTTTAAGCTGTTCCTTAAAACACTAGTGCTTAGGAAATCTATTGGCGGCAGAAGCAGTCAAGGGTAGCCTAGGGTTAGGGTTAGGCTTAGGGTACGGCTTAGGGTACGGCTTAGGGTACGGGTTCGGGGAGGGCTTCGGGTATGGCGTAGGGTATGGGTTAGGGTTAGGGTGAGTGTTAGGGTTAGGGCTCGGTTTGGGGTACGGGTTAGGATTAGGGTACATGTTAGGGTTAGGGTAGGGGTTAGGGTTAGGGTACGCGTTAGGGTTAGGGTAGTTATTAAACCTATCCCACTCTCTAGATACCCCTTAGCACGTAAAGGAATATTATTTGGGGGTCCAGCCATGGAGAAGAGTTTAGACACTAGGATAAGATAAGGAACACACCCATTATAAAGAAATCACATTAGGATTCTCTTTTTAAGCTGTTCCTTCAAACACTAGTGCTTAGGAAATCTATTGGAGGCAGAAGCAGTCAAGGGTAGCCTAGGGTTAGGGTTAGGCTTAGGATTAGGCTTAGGGTACGGCTTAGGGTACGGGTTTGGGGAGGGGTTCGGGAACGGCGTAGGGTTTGGGTTAGGGTTAGTGTTAGGGTTAGGGCTCGGTTTAGGGTACGGGTTAGGATTAGGGTACATGTTAGGGTTAGGGTAGGGGTTAGGGTTAGGGTACGCGTTAGGGTTAGGGTAGTTATTAAACCTATCCCACTCTCTAGATACCCCTTAGCACGTACAGGAATATTATTTGGAGGTCCAGCTATGGAGAAGAGTTTACACACTAGGATAAGATAAGGAACACACCCATTATAAAGAAATCACATTAGGATTCTCTTTTTAAGCTGTTCCTTAAAACACTAGTGTTTAGGAAATCTATTGGAGGCAGAAGCAGTCAAGGGTAGCCTAGGGTTAGGGTTAGGCTTAGGGTACGGCTTAGGGTACGGCTTAGGGAACGGGTTCGGGGAGGGCTTCGGGTACGGCGTAGGGTATGGCTTAGGGTTAGGGTTAGGGTTAGTGTTAGGGTTAGGGTTCGGTTTAGGGTACGGGTTAGGATTAGGGTACGTGTTAGGGTTAGGGTAGGGGTTAGGGTTAGGGTACGCGTTAGGGTTAGGGTAGTTATTAAACTTATCCCACTCTCTAGATACACCTTAGCACGTCAAGGAATATTATTAGGCGGTCCAGCCATGGAGAAGAGTTTAGACACTAGGATAAGATAAGGAACACACCCATTATAAAGAAATCACATTAGGATTCTCTTTTTAAGCTGTTCCTTAAAACACTAGTGCTTAGGAAATCTATTGGAGGCAGAAGCAGTCAAGGGTAGCCTAGGGTTAGGGTTAGGCTTAGGGTACGGCTTAGGGTACGGCTTAGGGTACGGGTTCGGGGAGGGCTTCGGGTACGGCGTAGGGTATGGGTTAGGGTTAGGGTTAGGGTTAGTGTTAGGGTTAGGGCTCGGTTTAGGGTACGGGTTAGGATTAGGGTACGTGTTAGGGTTAGGGTAGGGGTTAAGGTTAGGGTACGCGTTAGGGTTAGGGTAGTTATTAAACCTATCCCACTCTCTAGATACCCCTTAGCACGTAAAGGAATATTATTTGGGGGTCCAGCCATGGAGAAGAGTTTAGACACTAGGATAAGATAAGGAACACACCCATTATAAAGAAATCACATTAGGATTCTCTTTTTAAGCTGTTCCTTAAAACACTAGTGCTTAGGAAATCTATTGGAGGCAGAAGCAGTCAAGGGTAGCCTAGGGTTAGGTTTAGGCTTAGGGTACGGCTTAGGGTACGGCTTAGGGTACGGGTTCGGGGAGGGTTTCGGGTACGGCGTAGGGTATGGGTTAGGGTTAGGGTTAGGGTTAGTGTTAGGGTTAGGGCTCGGTTTAGGGTACGGGTTAGGATTAGGGTACATGTTAGGGTTAGGGTAGGGGTTAGGGTTAGGGTACGCGTTAGGGTTAGGGTAGTTATTAAACCTATCCCACTCTCTAGATACACCTTAGCACGTAAAGGAATATTATTTGGGGGTCCAGCCATCGAGAAGAGTTTAGACACTAGGATAAGATAAGGAACACACCCATTATAAAGAAATCACATTAGGATTCTCTTTTTAAGCTGTTCCTTAAAACACTAGTGCTTAGGAAATCTATTGGAGGCAGAAGCAGTCAAGGGTAGCCTAGGGTTAGGCTTAGGCTTAGGGTACGGCTTAGGGTACGGCTTAGGGTACGGGTTCGGGGAGGACTTCGGGTACGGCGTAGGTTATGGGTTACGGTTAGGGTTAGGGTTAGTGTTAGTGTTAGGGCTCGTTTTAGGGTATTGGTTAGGATTAGGGTACGTGTTAGTGTTAGGGTAGGTGTTAGGGTTAGGGTACGCGTTAGTGTTCGGGTAGTTATTAAACCTATCCCACTCTCTAGATACCCCTTAGCACGTAAAGGAATATTATTTGGAGGTCCAGCCATGGAGAAGAGTTTAGACTCTAGGATAAGATAAGGAACACACCCATTATAAAGAAATCACATTAGGATTCTCTTTTTAAGCTGTTCCTTAAAACACTAGTGCTTAGGAAATCTATTGGAGGCAGAAGCAGTCAAGGGTAGCCTAGGGTTAGGGTTAGGCTTAGGGTACGGCTTAGGGTACGGCTTAGGGAACGGGTTCGGGGAGGGCTTCGGGTACGGCGTAGGGTATGGCTTAGGGTTAGGGTTAGGGTTAGTGTTAGGGTTAGGGTTCGGTTTAGGGTACGGGTTAGGATTAGGGTACGTGTTAGGGTTAGGGTAGGGGTTAGGGTTAGGGTACGCGTTAGGGTTAGGGTAGTTATTAAACTTATCCCACTCTCTAGATACACCTTAGCACGTCAAGGAATATTATTAGGCGGTCCAGCCATGGAGAAGAGTTTAGACACTAGGATAAGATAAGGAACACACCCATTATAAAGAAATCACATTAGGATTCTCTTTTTAAGCTGTTCCTTAAAACACTAGTGCTTAGGAAATCTATTGGAGGCAGAAGCAGTCAAGGGTAGCCTAGGGTTAGGGTTAGGCTTAGGGTACGGCTTAGGGTACGGCTTAGGGTACGGGTTCGGGGAGGGCTTCGGGTACGGCGTAGGGTATGGGTTAGGGTTAGGGTTAGGGTTAGTGTTAGGGTTAGGGCTCGGTTTAGGGTACGGGTTAGGATTAGGGTACGTGTTAGGGTTAGGGTAGGGGTTAAGGTTAGGGTACGCGTTAGGGTTAGGGTAGTTATTAAACCTATCCCACTCTCTAGATACCCCTTAGCACGTAAAGGAATATTATTTGGGGGTCCAGCCATGGAGAAGAGTTTAGACACTAGGATAAGATAAGGAACACACCCATTATAAAGAAATCACATTAGGATTCTCTTTTTAAGCTGTTCCTTAAAACACTAGTGCTTAGGAAATCTATTGGAGGCAGAAGCAGTCAAGGGTAGCCTAGGGTTAGGTTTAGGCTTAGGGTACGGCTTAGGGTACGGCTTAGGGTACGGGTTCGGGGAGGGTTTCGGGTACGGCGTAGGGTATGGGTTAGGGTTAGGGTTAGGGTTAGTGTTAGGGTTAGGGCTCGGTTTAGGGTACGGGTTAGGATTAGGGTACATGTTAGGGTTAGGGTAGGGGTTAGGGTTAGGGTACGCGTTAGGGTTAGGGTAGTTATTAAACCTATCCCACTCTCTAGATACACCTTAGCACGTAAAGGAATATTATTTGGGGGTCCAGCCATCGAGAAGAGTTTAGACACTAGGATAAGATAAGGAACACACCCATTATAAAGAAATCACATTAGGATTCTCTTTTTAAGCTGTTCCTTAAAACACTAGTGCTTAGGAAATCTATTGGAGGCAGAAGCAGTCAAGGGTAGCCTAGGGTTAGGCTTAGGCTTAGGGTACGGCTTAGGGTACGGCTTAGGGTACGGGTTCGGGGAGGACTTCGGGTACGGCGTAGGTTATGGGTTACGGTTAGGGTTAGGGTTAGTGTTAGTGTTAGGGCTCGTTTTAGGGTATTGGTTAGGATTAGGGTACGTGTTAGTGTTAGGGTAGGTGTTAGGGTTAGGGTACGCGTTAGTGTTCGGGTAGTTATTAAACCTATCCCACTCTCTAGATACCCCTTAGCACGTAAAGGAATATTATTTGGAGGTCCAGCCATGGAGAAGAGTTTAGACTCTAGGATAAGATAAGGAACACACCCATTATAAAGAAATCACATTAGGATTCTCTTTTTAAGCTGTTCCTTAAAACACTAGTGCTTAGGAAATCTATTGGAGGCAGAAGCAGTCAAGGGTAGCCTAGGGTTAGGGTTAGGCTTGGGGTTAGGCTTAGGGGACGGCTTAGGGTACGGGTTCCGGGAGGGGTTCGGGTACAGCGTAGGGTATGGGTTAGGGTTAGGGTTAGGGTTAGTGTTAGGGTTAGGGCTCCGTTTAGGGTACGGGTTAGGATTCGGTTACGTGTTAGGGTTAGGGTAGGGGTTAGGGTTCGGGTACGCATTAGGGTTAGTGTAGTTATTAAACCTATCCCACTCTCTAGATACCCCTTAGCACGTAAAGGAATATTATTTGGGGGTCCAGCCATGGAGAAGAGTTTAGACACTAGGATAAGTTAAGGAACACACCCATTATAAAGAAATCACATTAGGATTCTCTTTTTAAGCTGTTCCTTAAAACACTAGTGCTTAGAAAATCTATTGGAGACAGAAGCAGTCAAGGGTAGCCTAGGGTTAGGGTTAGGCTTAGGGTACGGCTTAGGGTACCGGTTCGGGGAGGGTTTCGGGTACGGCGTAGGGTATGGGTTAGGGTTACGGTTAGGGTTAGTGTTAGGGTTAGGGCTCGGTTTAGGGTATTGGTTAGGATTAGGGTACGTGTTAGGGTTAGGGTAGGGGTTAGGGTTAGGGTACGCGTTAGTGTTAGGGTAGTTATTAAACCTATCCCAGTCTCTAGATACCCCTTAGCACGTAAAGGAATATTATTTGGAGTTCCAGCCATGGAGAAGAGTTTAGACACTAGGATAAGATAAGGAACACACCCATTGTAAAGAAATCACATTAGGATTCTCTTTTTAAGCTGTTCCTTAAAACACTAGTGCTTAGGAAATCTATTGGAGGCAGAAGCAGTCAAGGGTAGCCTAGGGTTAGGGTTAGGCTTAGGGTACGGCTTAGGGTACGGCTTAGGGTACGGGTTCGGGGATGGCTTCGGGTACGGCGTAGGGTATGGGTTAGGGTTAGGGTTAGGGTTAGTGTTAGGGTTAGGGCTCGGTTTAGGGTATTGGTTAGGATTAGGGTAGGTGTTAGGGTTAGGGTAGGGGTTAGGGTTAGGGTACGCGTTAGTGTTAGGGTAGTTATAAAAGCTATCCCACTCTCTAGATACCCCTTAGCACGTAAAGGAATATTATTTGGAGGTCCAGCCATGGAGAAGAATTTAGACACTAGGATAAGATAAGGAACACACCCATTATAAAGAAATCACATTAGGATTCTCTTTTTAAGCTGTTCCTTAAAACACTACTGCTTAGGAAATCTATTGGAGGCAGAAGCATTCAAGGGTAGCCTACGTTTAGGGTTAGGCTTAGGGTAGGGCTTAGGGTACGGGTTCGGGGAGGGCTTCTGGTACGGCGTAGGGTATGGGTTAGGGTTAGGGTTAGGGTTAGTGTTAGGGTTAGGGCTCGGTTTAGGGTATTGGTTAGGATTAAGGTACGTGTTAGCGATAGGGTAGGGGTTAGGGTTAGGGTACGCATTAGTGTTAGGGTAGTTATTAAACCTAACCCACTCTCTAGATACCCCTTAGCACGTAAAGGAATATTATTTGGAGGTCCAGCCATGGAGAAGAGTTTAAACACTAGGATAAGATAATGAACACACCCATTATAAAGAAATCACATTAGGATTCTCATTTTAAGCTGTTCCTTAAAACACTAGTGCTTAGGAAATCTATTGGAGGCAGAAGCAGTCAAGGGTAGCCTAGGGTTAGGGTTAGGCTTAGGGTACGGCTTAGGGTACGGCTTAGGGTACGGGTTCGGGGAGGGCTTCGGGTACGGCGTAGGGTATGGGTTAGGGTTAGGGTTAGGGTTAGTGTTAGGGTTAGTGCTCGGTTTAGGGTATTGTTTAGGATTAGGGTACGAGTTAGTGTTAGGGTAGGGGTTAGGGTTAGGGTACGCGTTAGTGTTAGGGTAGTTATTAAACCTATCCCACTCTCTAGATACCCCTCAGCACGTAAAGGAATATTATTTGGAGGTCCAGCCATGGAGAAGAGTTTAGACACTAGGATAAGATAAGGAACACACACATTATAAAGAAATGACATTAGGATTCTCTTTTTAAGTTGTTCCTTAAAACACTAGTGCTTAGGAAATCTATTGGAGGCAGAAGCAGTCAAGGGTAGCCTAGGGTTAGGGTTAGGCTTAGGGTTAGGCTTAGGGTACGGCTTAGGGTACGGGTTCGGTGAGGGATTCGGGTACGGCGTAGGGTATGGCTTAGGGTTAGGGTTAGGGTTAGTGTTAGGGTTAGGGTTCGGTTTAGGGTACGGGCTAGGATTATGGTACGTGTTAGGGTTAGGGTAGGGGTTAGGGTTAGGGTACGCGTTAGGGTTAGGGTAGTTAGTAAACCTATCCCACTCTCTAGATACACCTTAGCACGTAAAGGAATATTATTTCGGGGTCCAGCCAGGGAGAAGAGTTTAGACACTAGGATAAGATAAGGAACACACCCATTATAAAGAAATCACATTAGGATTCTCTTTTTAAGCTGTTCCTTAAAACACTAGTGCTTAGGAAATCTATTGGAGGCAGAAGCAGTCAAGGGTAGCCTAGGGTTAGGGTTAGGCTTAGCGTACGGCTTAGGGTACGGCTTAGGGTACGGGTTCGGGGAGGGCTTCGGGTACGGCGTAGGGTATGGGTTAGGGTTAGGGTTAGGGTTAGTGTTAGGGTTAGGGCTCGGTTTAGGGTATTGGTTAGGATTAGGGTACGTGTTAGGGTTAGGGTAGGGGATAGGGTTAGGGTACGCGTTAGTGTTAGGGTAGTTATTAAACCTATCCCAGTCTCTAGATACCCCTTAGCACGTAAAGGAATATTATTTGGAGGTCCAGCCATGGAGAAGAGTTTAGACACTAGGATAAGATAAGGAACACACCCATTATAAAGAAATCACATTAGGATTCTCTTTTTAAGCTGTTCCTTAAAACACTAGTGCTTAGGAAATCTATTGGAGGCAGAAGCAGTCAAGGGTAGCCTAGGGTTAGGTTTAGGCTTAGGGTTAGGCTTAGGGTACGGCTTAGGGTACGGGTTCGGTGAGGGCTTCGGGTACGGCGTAGGGTATGGGTTAGGGTTAGGGTTAGGGTTAGTGTTAGGGTTAGGGCTCGGTTTAGGGTCGGGTTAGGATTAGGGTACGTGTTAGGGTTAGGGTAGGGGTTAGGGTTAGGGTACGCGTTAGGGTTAGGGTAGTTATTAAACCTATCCCACTCTCTAGATACACCTTAGCACGTCAAGGAATATTATTTGGCGGTTCAGCCATGGAGAAGAGTTTAGACACTAGGATAAGATAAGGAACACACCCATTATAAAGAAATCACATTAGGATTCTCTTTTTAAGCTGTTCCTTAAAACACTAGTGCTTAGGAAATCTATTGGAGGCAGAAGCAGTCAAGGGTAGCCTAGGGTTAGGGTTAGGCTTAGGGTACGGCTTAGGGTACGGCTTAGGGTACGGGTTCGGGGAGGGCTTCGGGTACGGCGTAGGGTATGGGTTAGGGTTAGGGTTAGGGTTAGTGTTAGGGTTAGGGCTCGGTTTAGGGTACGGGTTAGGATTAGGGGACGTGTTAGCGATAGGGTAGGGTTTAGGGTTAGGGTAAGCGTTAGTGTTAGGGTAGTTATTAAACCTAACCCACTCTCTAGATACCCCTTAGCAAGTAAAGGAATATTATTTGGAGGTCCAGCCATGGAGAAGAGTTTAGACACTAGGATAAGATAAGGAACACACCCATTATAAAGAAATCACATTAGGATTCTCTTTTTAAGCTCTTCCTTAAAACACTAGTGCTTAGGAAATCTATTGGAGGCAGAAGCAGTCAAGGGTAGCCTAGGGTTAGGGTTAGGCTTAGGGTTAGGCTTAGGGTACGGCTTAGGGTACGGGTTCGTGGAGGGCTTCTGGTACGGCGTAGGGTATGGGTTAGGGTTAGGGTTAGGGTTAGTGTTAGGGTTAGGGCTCGGTATAGGGTATTGGTTAGGATTAGGGTACGTGTTAGGGTTAGGGTAGGATTTAGGGTTAGGGTACGCGTTAGTGTTAGGGTAGTTATTAAACCTAACCCACTCTCTAGATACCCCTTAGCACGTAAAGGAATATTATTTGGAGGTCCATCCATGGAGAAGAGTTTAGACACTAGGACAAGATAAGGAACACACCCATTATAAAGAAATCACATTAGGATTCTCTTTTTAAGCTGTTCCTTAAAACACTAGTGCTTAGGAAATCTATTGGAGGCAGAAGCAGTCAAGGGTAGCCTAGGGTTAGGGTTAGGCTTAGGGTACGGCTTAGGGTACGGCTTAGGGTACGGGTTTGGGGAGGGCTTCGGGTACGGCGTAGGGTATGGGTTAGGGTTAGGGTTAGGGTTAGTGTTAGGGTTAGGGCTCGGTTTAGGGTATTGGTTAGGATAAAGGTACGTGTTATGGTTAGGGTAGGGGTTAGGGTTAGGGTACGCATTAGTGTTAGGGTAGTTATTAAACCTATCCCATTCTCCAGATACCCCTTAGCACATAAAGGAATATTATTTGGAGGTCCAGCCATGGAGAAGAGTTTAGACACTAGGATAAGATAAGGAACACACCCATTATAAAGAAATCACATTAGGATTCTCTTTTTAAGCTGTTCCTTAAAACACTAGTGCTTAGGAAATCTATTGGAGGCAGAAGCATCCAAGGGTAGCCTAAGGTTAGGGTTAGGCTTAGGGTTAGGCTTAGGGTACGGCTTAGGGTACGGGTACGGGGAGGGCTTCTGGTTCGGCGTAGGGTATGGGTTAGGGTTAGGGTTAGGGTTAGTGTTAGGGTTAGGGCTCGGTATAGGGTATTGGTTAGGATTAGGGTACGTGTTAGCGATAGGGTAGGGGTTAGGGTTAGGGTACGCATTAGTGTTAGGGTAGTTATTAAACCTAACCCACTCTCTAGATACCCCTTAGCACGTACAGGAATATTATTTGGAGGTCCAGCTATGGAGAAGAGTTTACACACTAGGATAAGATAAGGAACACACCCATTATAAAGAAATCACATTAGGATTCTCTTTTTAAGCTGTTCCTTAAAACACTAGTGTTTAGGAAATCTATTGGAGGCAGAAGCAGTCAAGGGTAGCCTAGGGTTAGGGTTAGGCTTAGGGTACGGCTTAGGGTACGGCTTAGGGAACGGGTTCGGGGAGGGCTTCGGGTACGGCGTAGGGTATGGGTTAGGGTTCGGGTTAGGGTTAGTGTTAGGGTTAGGGCTCGGTTTAGGGTATTGTTTAGGATTAGGGTACGAGTTAGTGTTAGGGTAGGGGTTAGGGTTAGGGTACGCGTTAGTGTTAGGGTAGTTATTAAACCTATCCCACTCTCTAGATACCCCTCAGCACGTAAAGGAATATTATTTGGAGGTCCAGCCATGGAGAAGAGTTTAGACACTAGGATAAGATAAGGAACACACACATTATAAAGAAATGACATTAGTATTCTCTTTTTAAGTTGTTCCTTAAAACACTAGTGCTTAGGAAATCTATTGGAGGCAAAAACAGTCAAGGGTAGCCTAGGGTTAGGGTTAGGCTTAGGGTTAGGCTTAGGGTACGGCTTAGGGTACGGGTTCGGTGAGGGATTCGGGTACGGCGTAGGGTATGGCTTAGGGTTAGGGTTAGGGTTAGTGTTAGGGTTAGGGTTCGGTTTAGGGTACGGGTTAGGATTAGGGTACGTGTTAGGGTTAGGGTAGGGGTTAGGGTTAGGGTACGCGTTAGGGTTAGGGTAGTTATTAAACCTATCCCACTCTCTAGATACACCTTAGCACGTCAAGGAATATTATTAGGCGGTCCAGCCATGGAGAAGAGTTTAGACACTAGGATAAGATAAGGAACACACCCATTATAAAGAAATCACATTAGGATTCTCTTTTTAAGCTGTTCCTTAAAACACTAGTGCTTAGGAAATCTATTGGAGGCAGAAGCAGTCAAGGGTAGCCTAGGGTTAGGGTTAGGCTTAGGGTACGGCTTAGGGTACGGCTTAGGGTACGGGTTCGGGGAGGGCTTCGGGTACGGCGTAGGGTATGGGTTAGGGTTAGGGTTAGGGTTAGTGTTAGGGTTAGGGCTCGGTTTAGGGTACGGGTTAGGATTAGGGTACGTGTTAGGGTTAGGGTAGGGGTTAAGGTTAGGGTACGCGTTAGGGTTAGGGTAGTTATTAAACCTATCCCACTCTCTAGATACCCCTTAGCACGTAAAGGAATATTATTTGGGGGTCCAGCCATGGAGAAGAGTTTAGACACTAGGATAAGATAAGGAACACACCCATTATAAAGAAATGACATTAGGATTCTCTTTTTAAGTTGTTCCTTAAAACACTAGTGCTTAGGAAATCTATTGGAGGCAGAAGCAGTCAAGGGTAGCCTAGGGTTAGGGTTAGGCTTAGGGTTAGGCTTAGGGTACGGCTTAGGGTACGGGTTCGGTGAGGGATTCGGGTACGGCGTAGGGTATGGCTTAGGGTTAGGGTTAGGGTTAGTGTTAGGGTTAGGGTTCGGTTTAGGGTACGGGTTAGGATTAGGGTACGTGTTAGGGTTAGGGTAGGGGTTAGGGTTAGGGTACGCGTTAGGGTTAGGGTAGTTATTAAACCTATCCCACTCTCTAGATACACCTTAGCACGTCAAGGAATATTATTAGGCGGTCCAGCCATGGAGAAGAGTTTAGACACTAGGATAAGATAAGGAACACACCCATTATAAAGAAATCACATTAGGATTCTCTTTTTAAGCTGTTCCTTAAAACACTAGTGCTTAGGAAATCTATTGGAGGCAGAAGCAGTCAAGGGTAGCCTAGGGTTAGGGTTAGGCTTAGGGTACGGCTTAGGGTACGGCTTAGGGTACGGGTTCGGGGAGGGCTTCGGGTACGGCGTAGGCTATGGGTTAGGGTTAGGGTTAGGGTTAGTGTTAGGGTTAGGGCTCGGTTTAGGGTACGGGTTAGGATTAGGGTACGTGTTAGGGTTAGGGTAGGGGTTAAGGTTAGGGTACGCGTTAGGGTTAGGGTAGTTATTAAACCTATCCCACTCTCTAGATACCCCTTAGCACGTAAAGGAATATTATTTGGGGGTCCAGCCATGGAGAAGAGTTTAGACACTAGGATAAGATAAGGAACACACCCATTATAAAGAAATCACATTAGGATTCTCTTTTTAAGCTGTTCCTTAAAACACTAGTGCTTAGGAAATCTATTGGAGGCAGAAGCAGTCAAGGGTAGCCTAGGGTTAGGGTTAGGCTTAGGGTACGGCTTAGGGTACGGCTTAGGGTACGGGTTCGGGGAGGGTTTCGGGTACGGCGTAGGGTATGGGTTAGGGTTAGGGTTAGGGTTAGTGTTAGGGTTAGGGCTCGGTTTAGGGTACGGGTTAGGATTAGGGTACATGTTAGGGTTAGGGTAGGGGTTAGGGTTAGGGTACGCGTTAGGGTTAGGGTAGTTATTAAACCTATCCCACTCTCTAGATACACCTTAGCACGTAAAGGAATATTATTTGGGTGTCCAGCCATCGAGAAGAGTTTAGACACTAGGATAAGATAAGGAACACACCCATTATAAAGAAATCACATTAGGATTCTCTTTTTAAGCTGTTCCTTAAAACACTAGTGCTTAGGAAATCTATTGGAGGCAGAAGCAGTCAAGGGTAGCCTAGGGTTAGGCTTAGGCTTAGGGTACGGCTTAGGGTACGGCTTAGGGTACGGGTTCGGGGAGGACTTCGGGTACGGCGTAGGTTATGGGTTACGGTTAGGGTTAGTGTTAGTGTTAGGGCTCGTTTTAGGGTATTGGTTAGGATTAGGGTACGTGTTAGTGTTAGGGTAGGTGTTAGGGTTAGGGTACGCGTTAGTGTTCGGGTAGTTATTAAACCTATCCCACTCTCTAGATACCCCTTAGCACGTAAAGGAATATTATTTGGAGGTCCAGCCATGGAGAAGAGTTTAGACTCTAGGATAAGATAAGGAACACACCCATTATAAAGAAATCACATTAGGATTCTCTTTTTAAGCTGTTCCTTAAAACACTAGTGCTTAGGAAATCTATTGGAGGCAGAAGCAGTCAAGGGTAGCCTAGGGTTAGGGTTAGGCTTGGGGTTAGGCTTAGGGGACGGCTTAGGGTACGGGTTCCGGGAGGGGTTCGGGTACAGCGTAGGGTATGGGTTAGGGTTAGGGTTAGGGTTAGTGTTAGGGTTAGGGCTCCGTTTAGGGTACGGGTTAGGATTCGGTTACGTGTTAGGGTTAGGGTAGGGGTTAGGGTTAGGGTACGCATTAGGGTTAGTGTAGTTATTAAACCTATCCCACTCTCTAGATACCCCTTAGCACGTAAAGGAATATTATTTGGGGGTCCAGCCATGGAGAAGAGTTTAGACACTAGGATAAGTTAAGGAACACACCCATTATAAAGAAATCACATTAGGATTCTCTTTTTAAGCTGTTCCTTAAAACACTAGTGCTTAGAAAATCTATTGGAGACAGAAGCAGTCAAGGGTAGCCTAGGGTTAGGGTTAGGCTTAGGGTACGGCTTAGGGTACCGGTTCGGGGAGGGTTTCGGGTATGGCGTAGGGTATGGGTTAGGGTTACGGTTAGGGTTAGTGTTAGGCTTAGGGCTCGGTTTAGGGTATTGGTTAGGATTAGGGTACGTGTTAGGGTTAGGGTAGGGGTTAGGGTTAGGGTACGCGTTAGTGTTAGGGTAGTTATTAAACCTATCCCAGTCTCTAGATACCCCTTAGCACGTAAAGGAATATTATTTGGAGTTCCAGCCATGGAGAAGAGTTTAGACACTAGGATAAGATAAGGAACACACCCATTGTAAAGAAATCACATTAGGATTCTCTTTTTAAGCTGTTCCTTAAAACACTAGTGCTTAGGAAATCTATTGGAGGCAGAAGCAGTCAAGGGTAGCCTAGGGTTAGGGTTAGGCTTAGGGTACGGCTTAGGGTACGGCTTAGGGTACGGGTTCGGGGATGGCTTCGGGTACGGCGTAGGGTATGGGTTAGGGTTAGGGTTAGGGTTAGTGTTAGGGTTAGGGCTCGGTTTAGGGTATTGGTTAGGATTAGGGTAGGTGTTAGGGTTAGGGTAGGGGTTAGGGTTAGGGTACGCGTTAATGTTAGGGTAGTTATAAAAGCTATCCCACTCTCTAGATACCCCTTAGCACGTAAAGGAATATTATTTGGAGGTCCAGCCATGGAGAAGAATTTAGACACTAGGATAAGATAAGGAACACACCCATTATAAAGAAATCACATTAGGATTCTCTTTTTAAGCTGTTCCTTAAAACACTACTGCTTAGGAAATCTATTGGAGGCAGAAGCATTCAAGGGTAGCCTACGTTTAGGGTTAGGCTTAGGGTAGGGCTTAGGGTACGGGTTCGGGGAGGGCTTCTGGTACGGCGTAGGGTATGGGTTAGGGTTAGGGTTAGGGTTAGTGTTAGGGTTAGGGCTCGGTTTAGGGTATTGGTTAGGATTAAGGTACGTGTTAGCGATAGGGTAGGGGTTAGGGTTAGGGTACGCATTAGTGTTAGGGTAGTTATTAAACCTAACCCACTCTCTAGATACCCCTTAGCACGTAAAGGAATATTATTTGGAGGTCCAGCCATGGAGAAGAGTTTACACACTAGGATAAGATAATGAACACACCCATTATAAAGAAATCACATTAGGATTCTCATTTTAAGCTGTTCCTTAAAACACTAGTGCTTAGGAAATCTATTGGAGGCAGAAGCAGTCAAGGGTAGCCTAGGGTTAGGGTTAGGCTTAGGGTACGGCTTAGGGTACGGCTTAGGGTACGGGTTCGGGGAGGGCTTCGGGTACGGCGTAGGGTATGGGTTAGGGTTAGGGTTAGGGTTAGTGTTAGGGTTAGTGCTCGGTTTAGGGTATTGTTTAGGATTAGGGTACGAGTTAGTGTTAGGGTAGGGGTTAGGGTTAGGGTACGCGTTAGTGTTAGGGTAGTTATTAAACCTATCCCACTCTCTAGATACCCCTCAGCACGTAAAGGAATATTATTTGGAGGTCCAGCCATGGAGAAGAGTTTAGACACTAGGATAAGATAAGGAACACACACATTATAAAGAAATGACATTAGGATTCTCTTTTTAAGTTGTTCCTTAAAACACTAGTGCTTAGGAAATCTATTGGAGGCAGAAGCAGTCAAGGGTAGCCTAGGGTTAGGGTTAGGCTTAGCGTACGGCTTAGGGTACGGCTTAGGGTACGGGTTCGGGGAGGGCTTCGGGTACGGCGTAGGGTATGGGTTAGGGTTAGGGTTAGGGTTAGTGTTAGGGTTAGGGCTCGGTTTAGGGTATTGGTTAGGATTAGGGTACGTGTTAGGGTTAGGGTAGGGGTTAGGGTTAGGGTACGCGTTAGTGTTAGGGTAGTTATTAAACCTATCCCACTCTCTAGATACCCCTTAGCACGTAAAGGAATATTATTTGGAGGTGCAGCCATGGAGAAGAGTTTAGACACTAGGATAAGATAAGGAACACACCCATTATAAAGAAATCACATTAGGATTCTCTTTTTAAGTTGTTCCTTAAAACACTAGTGCTTAGGAAATATATTGGAGGCAGAAGCAGTCAAGGGTAGCCTAGGGTTAGGTTTAGGCTTAGAGTACGGCTTAGGGTACAGCTTAGGGTAAGGGTTCGGGGAGGGCTTCGGGTACGGAGTAGGGTATGGGTTAGGGTTAGGGTTAGGGTTAGTGTTAGGGTTAGGGCTCGGTTTAGGGTATTGGTTAGGATTAGGGTACGTGTTAGGGTTAGGGTAGGGGATAGGGTTAGGGTACGCGTTAGTGTTAGGGTAGTTATTAAACCTATCCCAGTCTCTAGATACCCCTTAGCACGTAAAGGAATATTATTTGGAGGTCCAGCCATGGAGAAGAGTTTAGACACTAGGATAAGATAAGGAACACACCCATTATAAAGAAATCACATTAGGATTCTCTTTTTAAGCTGTTCCTTAAAACACTAGTGCTTAGGAAATCTATTGGAGGCAGAAGCAGTCAAGGGTAGCCTAGGGTTAGGTTTAGGCTTAGGGTTAGGCTTAGGGTACGGCTTAGGGTACGGGTTCGGTGAGGGCTTCGGGTACGGCGTAGGGTATGGGTTAGGGTTAGGGTTAGGGTTAGTGTTAGGGTTAGGGCTCGGTTTAGGGTCGGGTTAGGATTAGGGTACGTGTTAGGGTTAGGGTAGGGGTTAGGGTTAGGGTACGCGTTAGGGTTAGGGTAGTTATTAAACCTATCCCACTCTCTAGATACACCTTAGCACGTCAAGGAATATTATTTGGCGGTTCAGCCATGGAGAAGAGTTTAGACACTAGGATAAGATAAGGAACACACCCATTATAAAGAAATCACATTAGGATTCTCTTTTTAAGCTGTTCCTTAAAACACTAGTGCTTAGGAAATCTATTGGAGGCAGAAGCAGTCAAGGGTAGCCTAGGGTTAGGGTTAGGCTCAGGGTACGGCTTAGGGTACGGCTTAGGGTACGGGTTCGGGGAGGGCTTCGGGTACGGCGTAGGGTATGGGTTAGGGTTAGGGTTAGGGTTAGTGTTAGGGTTAGGGCTCGGTTTAGGGTACGGGTTAGGATTAGGGTACGTGTTAGCGATAGGGTAGGGTTTAGGGTTAGGGTAAGCGTTAGTGTTAGGGTAGTTATTAAACCTAACCCACTCTCTAGATACCCCTTAGCAAGTAAAGGAATATTATTTAGAGGTCCAGCCATGGAGAAGAGTTTAGACACTAGGATAAGATAAGGAACACACCCATTATAAAGAAATCACATTAGGATTCTCTTTTTAAGCTCTTCCTTAAAACACTAGTGCTTAGGAAATCTATTGGAGGCAGAAGCAGTCAAGGGTAGCCTAGGGTTAGGGTTAGGCTTAGGGTTAGGCTTAGGGTACGGCTTAGGGTACGGGTTCGTGGAGGGCTTCTGGTACGGCGTAGGGTATGGGTTAGGGTTAGGGTTAGGGTTAGTGTTAGGGTTAGGGCTCGGTATAGGGTATTGGTTAGGATTAGGGTACGTGTTAGGGTTAGGGTAGGATTTAGGGTTAGGGTACGCGTTAGTGTTAGGGTAGTTATTAAACCTAACCCACTCTCTAGATACCCCTTAGCACGTAAAGGAATATTATTTGGAGGTCCATCCATGGAGAAGAGTTTAGACACTAGGACAAGATAAGGAACACACCCATTATAAAGAAATCACATTAGGATTCTCTTTTTAAGCTGTTCCTTAAAACACTAGTGCTTAGGAAATCTATTGGAGGCAGAAGCAGTCAAGGGTAGCCTAGGGTTAGGGTTAGGCTTAGGGTACGGCTTAGGGTACGGCTTAGGGTACGGGTTTGGGGAGGGCTTCGGGTACGGCGTAGGGTATGGGTTAGGGTTAGGGTTAGGGTTAGTGTTAGGGTTAGGGCTCGGTTTAGGGTATTGGTTAGGATAAAGGTACGTGTTATGGTTAGGGTAGGGGTTAGGGTTAGGGTACGCATTAGTGTTAGGGTAGTTATTAAACCTATCCCATTCTCCAGATACCCCTTAGCACATAAAGGAATATTATTTGGAGGTCCAGCCATGGAGAAGAGTTTAGACACTAGGATAAGATAAGGAACACACCCATTATAAAGAAATCACATTAGGATTCTCTTTTTAAGCTGTTCCTTAAAACACTAGTGCTTAGGAAATCTATTGGAGGCAGAAGCATCCAAGGGTAGCCTAAGGTTAGGGTTAGGCTTAGGGTTAGGCTTAGGGTACGGCTTAGGGTACGGGTACGGGGAGGGCTTCTGGTTCGGCGTAGGGTATGGGTTAGGGTTAGGGTTAGGGTTAGTGTTAGGGTTAGGGCTCGGTATAGGGTATTGGTTAGGATTAGGGTACGTGTTAGCGATAGGGTAGGGGTTAGGGTTAGGGTACGCATTAGTGTTAGGGTAGTTATTAAACCTAACCCACTCTCTAGATACCCCTTAGCACGTACAGGGATATTATTTGGAGGTCCAGCTATGGAGAAGAGTTTACACACTAGGATAAGATAAGGAACACACCCATTATAAAGAAATCACATTAGGATTCTCTTTTTAAGCTGTTCCTTAAAACACTAGTGTTTAGGAAATCTATTGGAGGCAGAAGCAGTCAAGGGTAGCCTAGGGTTAGGGTTAGGCTTAGGGTACGGCTTAGGGTACGGCTTAGGGAACGGGTTCGGAGAGGGCTTCGGGTACGGCGTAGGGTATGGGTTAGGGTTCGGGTTAGGGTTAGTGTTAGGGTTAGGGCTCGGTTTAGGGTATTGTTTAGGATTAGGGTACGAGTTAGTGTTAGGGTAGGGGTTAGGGTTAGGGTACGCGTTAGTGTTAGGGTAGTTATTAAACCTATCCCACTCTCTAGATACCCCTCAGCACGTAAAGGAATATTATTTGGAGGTCCAGCCATGGAGAAGAGTTTAGACACTAGGATAAGATAAGGAACACACACATTATAAAGAAATGACATTAGGATTCTCTTTTTAAGTTGTTCCTTAAAACACTAGTGCTTAGGAAATCTATTGGAGGCAGAAGCAGTCAAGGGTAGCCTAGGGTTAGGGTTAGGCTTAGGGTTAGGCTTAGGGTACGGCTTAGGGTACGGGTTCGGTGAGGGATTCGGGTACGGCGTAGGGTATGGCTTAGGGTTAGGGTTAGGGTTAGTGTTAGGGTTAGGGTTCGGTTTAGGGTACGGGTTAGGATTAGGGTACGTGTTAGGGTTAGGGTAGGGGTTAGGGTTAGGGTACGCGTTAGGGTTAGGGTAGTTATTAAACCTATCCCACTCTCTAGATACACCTTAGCACGTCAAGGAATATTATTAGGCGGTCCAGCCATGGAGAAGAGTTTAGACACTAGGATAAGATAAGGAACACACCCATTATAAAGAAATCACATTAGGATTCTCTTTTTAAGCTGTTCCTTAAAACACTAGTGCTTAGGAAATCTATTGGAGGCAGAAGCAGTCAAGGGTAGCCTAGGGTTAGGGTTAGGCTTAGGGTACGGCTTAGGGTACGGCTTAGGGTACGGGTTCGGGGAGGGCTTCGGGTACGGCGTAGGGTATGGGTTAGGGTTAGTGTTAGGGTTAGTGTTAGGGTTAGGGCTCGGTTTAGGGTACGGGTTAGGATTAGGGTACGTGTTAGGGTTAGGGTAGGGGTTAAGGTTAGGGTACGCGTTAGGGTTAGGGTAGTTATTAAACCTATCCCACTCTCTAGATACCCCTTAGCACGTAAAGGAATATTATTTGGGGGTCCAGCCATGGAGAAGAGTTTAGACACTAGGATAAGATAAGGAACACACCCATTATAAAGAAATCACATTAGGATTCTCTTTTTAAGCTGTTCCTTAAAACACTAGTGCTTAGGAAATCTATTGGAGGCAGAAGCAGTCAAGGGTAGCCTAGGGTTAGGGTTAGGCTTAGGGTACGGCTTAGGGTACGGCTTAGGGTACGGGTTCGGGGAGGGTTTCGGGTACGGCGTAGGGTATGGGTTAGGGTTAGGGTTAGGGTTAGTGTTAGGGTTAGGGCTCGGTTTAGGGTACGGGTTAGGATTAGGGTACATGTTAGGGTTAGGGTAGGGGTTAGGGTTAGGGTACGCGTTAGGGTTAGGGTAGTTATTAAACCTATCCCACTCTCTAGATACACCTTAGCACGTAAAGGAATATTATTTGGGGGTCCAGCCATCGAGAAGAGTTTAGACACTAGGATAAGATAAGGAACACACCCATTATAAAGAAATCACATTAGGATTCTCTTTTTAAGCTGTTCCTTAAAACACTAGTGCTTAGGAAATCTATTGGAGGCAGAAGCAGTCAAGGGTAGCCTAGGGTTAGGCTTAGGCTTAGGGTACGGCTTAGGGTACGGCTTAGGGTACGGGTTCGGGGAGGACTTCGGGTACGGCGTAGGTTATGGGTTACGGTTAGGGTTAGTGTTAGTGTTAGGGCTCGTTTTAGGGTATTGGTTAGGATTAGGGTACGTGTTAGTGTTAGGGTAGGTGTTAGGGTTAGGGTACGCGTTAGTGTTCGGGTAGTTTTTAAACCTATCCCACTCTCTAGATACCCCTTAGCACGTAAAGGAATATTATTTGGAGGTCCAGCCATGGAGAAGAGTTTAGACTCTAGGATAAGATAAGGAACACACCCATTATAAAGAAATCACATTAGGATTCTCTTTTTAAGCTGTTCCTTAAAACACTAGTGCTTAGGAAATCTATTGGAGGCAGAAGCAGTCAAGGGTAGCCTAGGGTTAGGGTTAGGCTTGGGGTTAGGCTTAGGGGACGGCTTAGGGTACGGGTTCCGGGAGGGGTTCGGGTACAGAGTAGGGTATGGGTTAGGGTTAGGGTTAGGGTTAGTGTTAGGGTTAGGGCTCCGTTTAGGGTACGGGTTAGGATTCGGTTACGTGTTAGGGTTAGGGTAGGGGTTAGGGTTAGGGTACGCATTAGGGTTAGTGTAGTTATTAAACCTATCCCACTCTCTAGATACCCCTTAGCACGTAAAGGAATATTATTTGGGGGTCCAGCCATGGAGAAGAGTTTAGACACTAGGATAAGTTAAGGAACACACCCATTATAAAGAAATCACATTAGGATTCTCTTTTTAAGCTGTTCCTTAAAACACTAGTGCTTAGGAAATCTATTGGAGGCAGAAGCAGTCAAGGGTAGCCTAAAGTTAGGGTTAGGCTTAGGGTACGGCTTAGGGTACGGCTTAGGGTACGGGTTCGGGAAGGGCTTCGGGTACGGCGTAGGGTATGGGTTAGGGTTAGGGTTAGGGTTAGTGTTAGCGTTAGGGCTCGGTTTAGGGTATTGGTTAGGATTACGGTACGTGTTAGGGTTAGGGTAGGGGTTAGGGTTAGGGTACGCGTTAGTGTTAGGGTAGTTATTAAACCTATCCCCCTCTCTAGATACCCCTTAGCACGTAAAGGAATATTATTTGGAGGTCCAGCCATGGAGAAGAGTTTAGACACTAGGATAAGATAAGGAACACACCCATTATAAAGAAATCACATTAGGATTCTCTTTTTAAGCTGTTCCTTAAAACACTAGTGCTTAGGAAATCTATTGGAGGCAGAAGCAGTCAAGGGTAGCCTAGGGTTAGGGTTAGGATTAGGGTACGGCTTAGGGTACGGCTTAGGGTACGGATTTGGGGAGGGCTTCGGGTAGGGCGTAGGGTATGGGTTAGGGTTAGGGTTAGGGTTAGTGTTAGTGTTAGGGCTCGTTTTAGGGTATTGGTTAGGATTAGGGTACGTGTTAGTGTTAGGGTAGGGGTTAGGGTTAGGGTACGCGTTAGTGTTAGGGTAGTTATTAAACCTATCCCACTCTCTAGATACCCCTTAGCACCTAAAGGAATATAATTTGGAGGTCCAGCCATGGAGAAGAGTTTAGACACTAGGATAAGATAAGGAACACACCCATTATAAAGAAATCACATTAGGATTCTCTTTTTAAGCTGTTCCTTAAAACACTAGTGCTTAGGAAATCTATTGGAGGCAGAAGCAGTCAAGGGTAGCCTAGGGTTAGGGTTAGGCTTAGGGTTAGGCTTAGGGTACGGCTTAGGGTACGGGTTCGGTGAGGGCTTCGGGTACGGCGTAGGGTATGGGTTAGGGTTAGGGTTAGGGTTAGTGTTAGGGTTAGGGCTCGGTTTAGGGTACGGGTTAGGATTAGGGTACGTGTTAGGGTTAGGGTTGGGGTTAGGGTTAGGGTACGCGTTAGGGTTAGGGTAGTTATTAAACCTATCCCACTCTCTAGATACCCCTTAGCACGTAAAGGAATATTATTTGGCGGTCCAGCCATGGAGAAGAGTTTAGACACTAGGATAAGATAAGGAACACACCCATTATAAAGAAATCACATTAGGATTCTCTTTTTAAGCTGTTCCTTAAAACACTAGTGCTTAGGAAATCTATTGGAGGCAGAAGCAGTCAAGGGTAGCCTAGGGTTAGGGTTAGGCTTGGGGTTAGGCTTAGGGGACGGCTTAGGGTACGGGTTCCGGGAGGGGTTCGGGTACAGCGTAGGGTATGGGTTAGGGTTAGGGTTAGGGTTAGTGTTAGGGTTAGGGCTCCGTTTAGGGTACGGGTTAGGATTCGGTTACGTGTTAGGGTTAGGGTAGGGGTTAGGGTTAGGGTACGCATTAGGGTTAGTGTAGTTATTAAACCTATCCCACTCTCTAGATACCCCTTAGCACGTAAAGGAATATTATTTGGGGGTCCAGCCATGGAGAAGAGTTTAGACACTAGGATAAGTTAAGGAACACACCCATTATAAAGAAATCACATTAGGATTCTCTTTTTAAGCTGTTCCTTAAAACACTAGTGCTTAGAAAATCTATTGGAGACAGAAGCAGTCAAGGGTAGCCTAGGGTTAGGGTTAGGCTTAGGGTACGGCTTAGGGTACCGGTTCGGGGAGGGTTTCGGGTATGGCGTAGGGTATGGGTTAGGGTTACGGTTAGGGTTAGTGTTAGGCTTAGGGCTCGGTTTAGGGTATTGGTTAGGATTAGGGTACGTGTTAGGGTTAGGGTAGGGGTTAGGGTTAGGGTACGCGTTAGTGTTAGGGTAGTTATTAAACCTATCCCAGTCTCTAGATACCCCTTAGCACGTAAAGGAATATTATTTGGAGTTCCAGCCATGGAGAAGAGTTTAGACACTAGGATAAGATAAGGAACACACCCATTGTAAAGAAATCACATTAGGATTCTCTTTTTAAGCTGTTCCTTAAAACACTAGTGCTTAGGAAATCTATTGGAGGCAGAAGCAGTCAAGGGTAGCCTAGGGTTAGGGTTAGGCTTAGGGTACGGCTTAGGGTACGGCTTAGGGTACGGGTTCGGGGATGGCTTCGGGTACGGCGTAGGGTATGGGTTAGGGTTAGGGTTAGGGTTAGTGTTAGGGTTAGGGCTCGGTTTAGGGTATTGGTTAGGATTAGGGTAGGTGTTAGGGTTAGGGTAGGGGTTAGGGTTAGGGTACGCGTTAATGTTAGGGTAGTTATAAAAGCTATCCCACTCTCTAGATACCCCTTAGCACGTAAAGGAATATTATTTGGAGGTCCAGCCATGGAGAAGAATTTAGACACTAGGATAAGATAAGGAACACACCCATTATAAAGAAATCACATTAGGATTCTCTTTTTAAGCTGTTCCTTAAAACACTACTGCTTAGGAAATCTATTGGAGGCAGAAGCATTCAAGGGTAGCCTACGTTTAGGGTTAGGCTTAGGGTAGGGCTTAGGGTACGGGTTCGGGGAGGGCTTCTGGTACGGCGTAGGGTATGGGTTAGGGTTAGGGTTAGGGTTAGTGTTAGGGTTAGGGCTCGGTTTAGGGTATTGGTTAGGATTAAGGTACGTGTTAGCGATAGGGTAGGGGTTAGGGTTAGGGTACGCATTAGTGTTAGGGTAGTTATTAAACCTAACCCACTCTCTAGATACCCCTTAGCACGTAAAGGAATATTATTTGGAGGTCCAGCCATGGAGAAGAGTTTACACACTAGGATAAGATAATGAACACACCCATTATAAAGAAATCACATTAGGATTCTCATTTTAAGCTGTTCCTTAAAACACTAGTGCTTAGGAAATCTAGTGGAGGCAGAAGCAGTCAAGGGTAGCCTAGGGTTAGGGTTAGGCTTAGGGTACGGCTTAGGGTACGGCTTAGGGTACGGGTTCGGGGAGGGCTTCGGGTACGGCGTAGGGTATGGGTTAGGGTTAGGGTTAGGGTTAGTGTTAGGGTTAGTGCTCGGTTTAGGGTATTGTTTAGGATTAGGGTACGAGTTAGTGTTAGGGTAGGGGTTAGGGTTAGGGTACGCGTTAGTGTTAGGGTAGTTATTAAACCTATCCCACTCTCTAGATACCCCTCAGCACGTAAAGGAATATTATTTGGAGGTCCAGCCATGGAGAAGAGTTTAGACACTAGGATAAGATAAGGAACACACACATTATAAAGAAATGACATTAGGATTCTCTTTTTAAGTTGTTCCTTAAAACACTAGTGCTTAGGAAATCTATTGGAGGCAGAAGCAGTCAAGGGTAGCCTAGGGTTAGGGTTAGGCTTAGCGTACGGCTTAGGGTACGGCTTAGGGTACGGGTTCGGGGAGGGCTTCGGGTACGGCGTAGGGTATGGGTTAGGGTTAGGGTTAGGGTTAGTGTTAGGGTTAGGGCTCGGTTTAGGGTATTGGTTAGGATTAGGGTACGTGTTAGGGTTAGGGTAGGGGTTAGGGTTAGGGTACGCGTTAGTGTTAGGGTAGTTATTAAACCTATCCCACTCTCTAGATACCCCTTAGCACGTAAAGGAATATTATTTGGAGGTGCAGCCATGGAGAAGAGTTTAGACACTAGGATAAGATAAGGAACACACCCATTATAAAGAAATCACATTAGGATTCTCTTTTTAAGTTGTTCCTTAAAACACTAGTGCTTAGGAAATATATTGGAGGCAGAAGCAGTCAAGGGTAGCCTAGGGTTAGGTTTAGGCTTAGAGTACGGCTTAGGGTACAGCTTAGGGTAAGGGTTCGGGGAGGGCTTCGGGTACGGCGTAGGGTATGGGTTAGGGTTAGGGTTAGGGTTAGTGTTAGGGTTAGGGCTCGGTTTAGGGTATTGGTTAGGATTAGGGTACGTGTTAGGGTTAGGGTAGGGGATAGGGTTAGGGTACGCGTTAGTGTTAGGGTAGTTATTAAACCTATCCCAGTCTCTAGATACCCCTTAGCACGTAAAGGAATATTATTTGGAGGTCCAGCCATGGAGAAGAGTTTAGACACTAGGATAAGATAAGGAACACACCCATTATAAAGAAATCACATTAGGATTCTCTTTTTAAGCTCTTCCTTAAAACACTAGTGCTTAGGAAATCTATTGGAGGCAGAAGCAGTCAAGGGTAGCCTAGGGTTAGGTTTAGGCTTAGGGTTAGGCTTAGGGTACGGCTTAGGGTACGGGTTCGGTGAGGGCTTCGGGTACGGCGTAGGGTATGGGTTAGGGTTAGGGTTAGGGTTAGTGTTAGGGTTAGGGCTCGGTTTAGGGTCGGGTTAGGATTAGGGTACGTGTTAGGGTTAGGGTAGGGGTTAGGGTTAGGGTACGCGTTAGGGTTAGGGTAGTTATTAAACCTATCCCACTCTCTAGATACACCTTAGCACGTCAAGGAATATTATTTGGCGGTTCAGCCATGGAGAAGAGTTTAGACACTAGGATAAGATAAGGAACACACCCATTATAAAGAAATCACATTAGGATTCTCTTTTTAAGCTGTTCCTTAAAACACTAGTGCTTAGGAAATCTATTGGAGGCAGAAGCAGTCAAGGGTAGCCTAGGGTTAGGGTTAGGCTTAGGGTACGGCTTAGGGTACGGCTTAGGGTACGGGTTCGGGGAAGGCTTCGGGTACGGCGTAGGGTATGGGTTAGGGTTAGGGTTAGGGTTAGTGTTAGGGTTAGGGCTCGGTTTAGGGTACGGGTTAGGATTAGGGTACGTGTTAGCGATAGGGTAGGGTTTAGGGTTAGGGTAAGCGTTAGTGTTAGGGTAGTTATTAAACCTAACCCACTCTCTAGATACCCCTTAGCAAGTAAAGGAATATTATTTAGAGGTCCAGCCATGGAGAAGAGTTTAGACACTAGGATAAGATAAGGAACACACCCATTATAAAGAAATCACATTAGGATTCTCTTTTTAAGCTCTTCCTTAAAACACTAGTGCTTAGGAAATCTATTGGAGGCAGAAGCAGTCAAGGGTAGCCTAGGGTTAGGGTTAGGCTTAGGGTTAGGCTTAGGGTACGGCTTAGGGTACGGGTTCGTGGAGGGCTTCTGGTACGGCGTAGGGTATGGGTTAGGGTTAGGGTTAGGGTTAGTGTTAGGGTTAGGGCTCGGTATAGGGTATTGGTTAGGATTAGGGTACGTGTTAGGGTTAGGGTAGGATTTAGGGTTAGGGTACGCGTTAGTGTTAGGGTAGTTATTAAACCTAACCCACTCTCTAGATACCCCTTAGCACGTAAAGGAATATTATTTGGAGGTCCATCCATGGAGAAGAGTTTAGACACTAGGACAAGATAAGGAACACACCCATTATAAAGAAATCACATTAGGATTCTCTTTTTAAGCTGTTCCTTAAAACACTAGTGCTTAGGAAATCTATTGGAGGCAGAAGCAGTCAAGGGTAGCCTAGGGTTAGGGTTAGGCTTAGGGTACGGCTTAGGGTACGGCTTAGGGTACGGGTTTGGGGAGGGCTTCGGGTACGGCGTAGGGTATGGGTTAGGGTTAGGGTTAGGGTTAGTGTTAGGGTTAGGGCTCGGTTTAGGGTATTGGTTAGGATAAAGGTACGTGTTATGGTTAGGGTAGGGGTTAGGGTTAGGGTACGCATTAGTGTTAGGGTAGTTATTAAACCTATCCCATTCTCCAGATACCCCTTAGCACATAAAGGAATATTATTTGGAGGTCCAGCCATGGAGAAGAGTTTAGACACTAGGATAAGATAAGGAACACACCCATTATAAAGAAATCACATTAGGATTCTCTTTTTAAGCTGTTCCTTAAAACACTAGTGCTTAGGAAATCTATTGGAGGCAGAAGCATCCAAGGGTAGCCTAAGGTTAGGGTTAGGCTTAGGGTTAGGCTTAGGGTACGGCTTAGGGTACGGGTACGGGGAGGGCTTCTGGTTCGGCGTAGGGTATGGGTTAGGGTTAGGGTTAGGGTTAGTGTTAGGGTTAGGGCTCGGTATAGGGTATTGGTTAGGATTAGGGTACGTGTTAGCGATAGGGTAGGGGTTAGGGTTAGGGTACGCATTAGTGTTAGGGTAGTTATTAAACCTAACCCACTCTCTAGATACCCCTTAGCACGTACAGGGATATTATTTGGAGGTCCAGCTATGGAGAAGAGTTTACACACTAGGATAAGATAAGGAACACACCCATTATAAAGAAATCACATTAGGATTCTCTTTTTAAGCTGTTCCTTAAAACACTAGTGTTTAGGAAATCTATTGGAGGCAGAAGCAGTCAAGGGTAGCCTAGGGTTAGGGTTAGGCTTAGGGTACGGCTTAGGGTACGGCTTAGGGAACGGGTTCGGAGAGGGCTTCGGGTACGGCGTAGGGTATGGGTTAGGGTTCGGGTTAGGGTTAGTGTTAGGGTTAGGGCTCGGTTTAGGGTATTGTTTAGGATTAGGGTACGAGTTAGTGTTAGGGTAGGGGTTAGGGTTAGGGTACGCGTTAGTGTTAGGGTAGTTATTAAACCTATCCCACTCTCTAGATACCCCTCAGCACGTAAAGGAATATTATTTGGAGGTCCAGCCATGGAGAAGAGTTTAGACACTAGGATAAGATAAGGAACACACACATTATAAAGAAATGACATTAGGATTCTCTTTTTAAGTTGTTCCTTAAAACACTAGTGCTTAGGAAATCTATTGGAGGCAGAAGCAGTCAAGGGTAGCCTAGGGTTAGGGTTAGGCTTAGGGTTAGGCTTAGGGTACGGCTTAGGGTACGGGTTCGGTGAGGGATTCGGGTACGGCGTAGGGTATGGCTTAGGGTTAGGGTTAGGGTTAGTGTTAGGGTTAGGGTTCGGTTTAGGGTACGGGTTAGGATTAGGGTACGTGTTAGGGTTAGGGTAGGGGTTAGGGTTAGGGTACGCGTTAGGGTTAGGGTAGTTATTAAACCTATCCCACTCTCTAGATACACCTTAGCACGTCAAGGAATATTATTAGGCGGTCCAGCCATGGAGAAGAGTTTAGACACTAGGATAAGATAAGGAACACACCCATTATAAAGAAATCACATTAGGATTCTCTTTTTAAGCTGTTCCTTAAAACACTAGTGCTTAGGAAATCTATTGGAGGCAGAAGCAGTCAAGGGTAGCCTAGGGTTAGGGTTAGGCTTAGGGTACGGCTTAGGGTACGGCTTAGGGTACGGGTTCGGGGAGGGCTTCGGGTACGGCGTAGGGTATGGGTTAGGGTTAGTGTTAGGGTTAGTGTTAGGGTTAGTGCTCGGTTTAGGGTACGGGTTAGGATTAGGGTACGTGTTAGGGTTAGGGTAGGGGTTAAGGTTAGGGTACGCGTTAGGGTTAGGGTAGTTATTAAACCTATCCCACTCTCTAGATACCCCTTAGCACGTAAAGGAATATTATTTGGGGGTCCAGCCATGGAGAAGAGTTTAGACACTAGGATAAGATAAGGAACACACCCATTATAAAGAAATCACATTAGGATTCTCTTTTTAAGCTGTTCCTTAAAACACTAGTGCTTAGGAAATCTATTGGAGGCAGAAGCAGTCAAGGGTAGCCTAGGGTTAGGGTTAGGCTTAGGGTACGGCTTAGGGTACGGCTTAGGGTACGGGTTCGGGGAGGGTTTCGGGTACGGCGTAGGGTATGGGTTAGGGTTAGGGTTAGGGTTAGTGTTAGGGTTAGGGCTCGGTTTAGGGTACGGGTTAGGATTAGGGTACATGTTAGGGTTAGGGTAGGGGTTAGGGTTAGGGTACGCGTTAGGGTTAGGGTAGTTATTAAACCTATCCCACTCTCTAGATACACCTTAGCACGTAAAGGAATATTATTTGGGGGTCCAGCCATCGAGAAGAGTTTAGACACTAGGATAAGATAAGGAACGCACCCATTATAAAGAAATCACATTAGGATTCTCTTTTTAAGCTGTTCCTTAAAACACTAGTGCTTAGGAAATCTATTGGAGGCAGAAGCAGTCAAGGGTAGCCTAGGGTTAGGCTTAGGCTTAGGGTACGGCTTAGGGTACGGCTTAGGGTACGGGTTCGGGGAGGACTTCGGGTACGGCGTAGGTTATGGGTTACGGTTAGGGTTAGTGTTAGTGTTAGGGCTCGTTTTAGGGTATTGGTTAGGATTAGGGTACGTGTTAGTGTTAGGGTAGGTGTTAGGGTTAGGGTACGCGTTAGTGTTCGGGTAGTTTTTAAACCTATCCCACTCTCTAGATACCCCTTAGCACGTAAAGGAATATTATTTGGAGGTCCAGCCATGGAGAAGAGTTTAGACTCTAGGATAAGATAAGGAACACACCCATTATAAAGAAATCACATTAGGATTCTCTTTTTAAGCTGTTCCTTAAAACACTAGTGCTTAGGAAATCTATTGGAGGCAGAAGCAGTCAAGGGTAGCCTAGGGTTAGGGTTAGGCTTGGGGTTAGGCTTAGGGGACGGCTTAGGGTACGGGTTCCGGGAGGGGTTCGGGTACAGAGTAGGGTATGGGTTAGGGTTAGGGTTAGGGTTAGTGTTAGTGTTAGGGCTCCGTTTAGGGTACGGGTTAGGATTCGGTTACGTGTTAGGGTTAGGGTAGGGGTTAGGGTTAGGGTACGCATTAGGGTTAGTGTAGTTATTAAACCTATCCCACTCTCTAGATACCCCTTAGCACGTAAAGGAATATTATTTGGGGGTCCAGCCATGGAGAAGAGTTTAGACACTAGGATAAGTTAAGGAACACACCCATTATAAAGAAATCACATTAGGATTCTCTTTTTAAGCTGTTCCTTAAAACACTAGTGCTTAGGAAATCTATTGGAGGCAGAAGCAGTCAAGGGTAGCCTAAAGTTAGGGTTAGGCTTAGGGTACGGCTTAGGGTACGGCTTAGGGTACGGGTTCGGGAAGGGCTTCGGGTACGGCGTAGGGTATGGGTTAGGGTTAGGGTTAGGGTTAGTGTTAGCGTTAGGGCTCGGTTTAGGGTATTGGTTAGGATTACGGTACGTGTTAGGGTTAGGGTAGGGGTTAGGGTTAGGGTACGCGTTAGTGTTAGGGT